>NC_052510.1:51924885-52224885 GCF_014356525.2 Nilaparvata lugens | reverse complement strand
ACGCGGTAATAGATTTTCATGAAATTTGACAGGTATGTTCCTTTTTTAATTGCGCGTCGACGTATATACAAGGTTTTTGGAAATTTTGCATTTCAAGGATAATATAAAAGGAATAAGGAGCCTCCTTCATACGCCAATATTAGAGTAAAAATCAGACTATAGAATTATTCATCATAAATCAGCTGACAAGTGATTACACAGATGTGTGGAGAAGCCAGTCTATTGCTGTGAGGTCTATAGTTTCAATCAGGTACTTGTGGATGAGAATACTGCGTGAGGTCTACTGTTCACAGAACTACTATTATATATTAGGCTACTATTCAATAACATCAGTATTGCGATATCTCACTTTCTTTCATTATTTCAAAAAGTCCATTACCATCCAATAGTCTACTGGATTTAAGCACTGCTTACCATCAACATTCGATGATTGCTTGATTGCTTGGAATTTCATTATATATGTACATTATCCGTAATAGACTATTTTTAAAATTCCAGTAGGGGGGGGGGAGGGACGCAGACTGCGCCGTTCTTGAAATTCTTTCAGGGTGGGGGTAAAAATCAAATCTTGGGGTCCATAAAAATGGTTTAAGACTACTACTGACATTTTTTCTCAAGGGAGGGAGTGGATGCCGAATTTTTCCTTTTGGGGGGTGGGGACACCCCTATTTGAAATTCTTTCAGGGTAGGGGAAAAAATTAAAAAAATTAACTTTTTGGGGTCCAAAAATGGTTTAAGACTACCACTGACATTTGTTTCTCAAGGAGAAGGGGTGGAAGACGAATTTTTCCATTGGTGGGGGGGGGAAATCACCCCTATTATTATTTTAAAGGAGCACCGGATTGGGCTATTTTATCTATGATATAAGTTAATAGCTATACTAAAAAATAGATACAAATTATGTTATAGCTATAGGTAAGAATAAGATTTTACCCAGTAAAAAATACTAATTTAGAATAGAATAGAGTAGATTTTATTCATATAGATTACACAATCGGAAAATCTAAAAATAATAATGTATTAGAATATATATTTTATAATTTCTAATGTAATACTTTCTAATGTATTAGAATTGGACATACTTTCCAATTCTGCGTAAAATTGTTCAATTCTTTAAAAATTGTTCAACCTATCTACGTTGCAACTGATATTTTATTAGTGAGCCTACTTACACACTGCCGACCCCTACAGAACCGAGATAAATATTGACGATTGAAGCTAGCAGCCTGTTAGGGGGTCTGCAAAGTGATTGGGCTCCTCTAAGCCTGTAAATCGATACCGGTCTTTTGAGATGGATATTCGTATTGTGTTTGGGGTGAGCTGTCAAAGGCCAATTGGCAACCCCAAATAGCTTCATAAACAGCGTCAAAGCCGATCTGCACATGAATGAATGCACACCTCCTTGCTCCTTCAAACACAACCTTTGCTTGCATCATTTGCCTCCTGCTTGGAATTCAGTGCATGGAGATGACCATCAAAGATTTTTCTCGCAGACCAGGTATACACATTCAGATAAATTTGAATTGATAATAAAAATGTAATTGATGTAACGAATCAACATTCCTAATATTATGCAAAATAATCTCCCCATTCAAAGCAATAAGCAGCTTATAATATAATAATGATAATAGGATAGAATAGCGTTTAAAATGTGAAACTATAAAATAGTGTAATGGGTTGTTGGAATGCCCGGTTGTTTACCGAACGCAGTGAGGTATATTTTCAATTCGGATTTTCTTTCGTCTGTCTGTGAGTATGTGTGTAACGCATTTACGGCCAAACGCGTTGATAGAATTCTATGATATTTGGCAGGAATATTCCTTTTTCAACTGCGCGTCGATGTATACACAAGGTGTTTTTTGAAATTTTGCATTCTAAGGATAATATGAAAGGAAAAGGAATTTCCTCCATACTCCGATGTCACTGTACAGTTTATCATCGATTCTGAAGATAGGATTAATCAGACTATAGAATTTTCACTTTCCTTGCCCTATTACCCTATAGGTAAGGAAAGTATTGCTTTCCAAAAAAAAATTGAGGTACCCCAATTTCTAAATTTCGTATTGGTTTTTGGGTATTAGTCTGTATATGTGTGTGTGAGTGTTTGTTTGAGTGTATCGTCTGTGTACACGATATCTCATCTCCTAATTAACGGAATGACTTGAAATTTGGAACTTAAGGGCCTTACAATAAAAGGATCCGACACGAACAATTTCGATCAAATGGAGTTCAAGATGGCTGCTAAAATGTTGTCAAAAACAGGGTTTTTCGCGATTTTCTCGAAAACGGCTTCAAAGATTTTGATCAAATTCATACCTAATATAGTCATTTATAAGAACTATCAACTGGCACTAGTCCCATATCTGTAAAAATTTCAGGAGCTCCGCCTCACCTATGCAAAGTTTGATTTTAGATTCCCAATTATCAGGCTTCAGATAAAATTTAAACAAAAAAATTCAAGTGGAAAAGATTGAGCATGAAAATCTCTTCAATCAATGTTCAGTAACATTTTCACCTAAAATTGAAATAAGCTCGATATTCGAGAAAATGTGATTATTCAATTGCAAACTGTTAATTCTATTAAATCATTCACTATGAAGAGATAGCAGACATCGTGTGTCTCCAGCGTTATTGTCCTGTAACCATCTGGCTCAGATCTTTGAATAGTAGACTTGTGATGCGCGTGAACACCTACGTCTGGTGTTCAATTTTCATAACGGCAAGGAAAGTTGTGTGAGTGCGCCACACCAGAATTTTCATCATAGATCAGCTGTCGAATGGATTATTAATTGCATGCAATTAATATCTGAATGTAACTTGGTAAAAAATCATGGTAAAGCTGTCATGTGGACTATTAATTGCATGCAATTTTTATGCACTATTAATTGCATTCAATTAATAGCTAAAATAACATAGACCTCTCAACAGAGTCTAACATCTAACCAAATAACATAATATGTTATATTTATTTCTCTCGACCTTTCTCTGCTTTCAACCCGGGCTGACCTGTTGCCAGTATGTCTTGAAAGAGATTAGCTTTTGATGTTAGCATTTTTGATACACCAACCCCAACAGCCATTAGCCGTTTTCACACCGATATCTTACCGACACGTCTGCGTCTGCCTCAAGAGGAGGCTGTGGTTTATAACTGCGCGAGGTCTACTGTTCACAGAACGACTAGTATACTTGTTAGACCAAACACTTCAACAGTACGCTACCATTCGTCCAAAACGTTCAGAAATATCAGGATACTTTCTTGTATTATCTCTCAATATTGTTATTCCAGCTTCTTTCTTAATAAAATAAATTAATTTGTAACAAATGTCATCCATTTGACAAAGAAAGATGCGCTGTAGTCAAATTTCAAGACTGACCTGTCTCTCTGTTTGCAGACTTTGTAGATCAAAAACATTTTTAAAAGTTGAACGGGACACTGCTCCTTCAATTGACTTCCAGAGTGACCCAAATTAAACTTATAGCTGTGACAAATACAGCCACCTCTCATCATAGAAACATCAACTGTTAGATAATTGAGAAATTTCACGGTTAATTGAATTAAGGAAATTTGTAAAAGAAAAATCAATAAGACTTAATAGAAAGTAGGTGGGGTACCTAATTCACTAAAGATGAACTTTTCTTGATGACATTCTTTATTGAAAATTTCAAATTACAAAGTAGATTTCCATACAATTCTTCATGCTTTACAAAAATTTCAGTAGCATAAATGTTTTCTATAATACAAGGCAATATCATTAATAGTCAATTGAGCATGTAAAAAGTCTTGTCATATAAAACACGAATATATACACATAGTATGACCTAATAGGAGCAACGCATTGAAAAGCACAGATTGCAAAATAGGGACGTCATCAAAAACTGAATAAAAATTCAATTGGTGACCATGCTGGTAAATTTGAGGGGTTGTTGGTCCAATTGTAAGGTCACTCATTCATTCTTATTCCTGTTAGATAATGAATCTAGACTATTTCATTATCATGTGGAACTGTAGATTTTAGTAAGACAAAACATTCCTATGCCAGAGAAGCATTGTGATGAAAAACATTTTTAAATTTGTGGATCAGTCTTCGGTATAAGAAGAACGTTCTTGTGATAAGTTTTTTCAAATATTTATCAATTTTATTTTTTTGGGTATTACGAAAACTATTCTTATAAATATACTGGCAGATTTGATAATTCTGATTAATTTCAGATCAAAAATTTATACCTGTGTTTTGTGCCAGAAGTGATGCCATAGTGAAAAATAAGCAATAAGAATAAATTTGAAAGGTAGTATAAGTTCCCAATAATAATATTTATCTTATATAATTTTTGTGATCACTGCTCTTCTGACCCATTTTGACATTTTTTCAATATATTTTTTCTGATAGATCAAGATTACACAGTATGTCAACATTATTTCCCCTCAATATTAGCACAATCTGAACACGACTTTTACACACATATAAACTTAAAAACTAGGATCGTCTTCAAAGCTCGAAGAAAACAAACAGGTCACAAATTTCAACACCTGATTAATATGACAAACTACACAACATAGATATACGTGAGAACGTTAGGACTTATTTCTCGGCTTCTTCCAAGTTCGTGGTCACAATTCTTAATTTGTCAATATTTTGCAACTCAACAATTTTACTCCGCTTATTTTAAAAAGGTCACGTCTTGTCCCAGTTTCTAAGATACTTATTAAATCTAATAGAAAATTAGATCTACATAGAATCGGAAGTTTTAATGGTCCATTAGATTAAACAAGAGTCCTAGAAATCGAGGCTTAATATAGTTTCAATGAACACTTTATTAAATCTAATGAACCACTCAACCTATGAATTTAATAAAGATCCAATTGGATTTAATAAGTGTCATGTTAACCAGGCCTTGGTCACAAATTATAATGATTCAGTCAGTTTTGAAAATTTGTAAATTTTCTTGTTGAAAAACGATAAAACTTCCCCCCTCCTCCCATCCACACAAAGCTAAGTTCATTCAGCTAGCAAATTTCGCTGTTATCAATAGCAATGGTGCGCAAAGCAGGAGTATTTTAATGAACACTTATTAAATCTAATGAACCATCAAACCTATAAATTTAATGGTTCATTAGATTCAATAACTGAGTGGTTTTAACCAGGCCTTAGTCACAAATTAATATAATTCAGTCAAAGTTTTGAAAATTTGTGAATTTTCTTGTTACGATAAACCCCCCCCCCCTCATCAAAACGATCCTGTCTCCCTCACTCCATCACGAAGAAAAGTTCATTCAGCAAGCAAATTTTGCCGTTATTACTAGCTATGGCGCAAAGCAGGAGTAGTCTTAAAATGCAGTGACACTATTTTTGGTTGTTGATTAGTTTAGTCTTATGATGATAAGTTAATTTGGTTTGTCGTTGTTGGGTGGAGATTATCGAATTCCCTGCTTGAAGATGCTGGTGACACTCTTCATTTCCTTGACCTCCTTCTTCTTGGCGGGGTCGGGCGCAAAGCACTTCCACAGTCTGAGTGTCTCATCCGCGCCGGCCGAGATCACCGTGCTGCCGTCAGGGGACATGGCTAGGTGTAGCACTCGCGCAGTGTGTCCTGTCAGCTCTGTCACCTGCAAATTCAAATTTTATTCAATCCAATTCACAATATTTACAAATTATAAGAAAAAATAACACACATCATCATTATTTTCAAAGTCAATTATTAGTAAAAGTGAAAATTATTAGAAGTGTAAATTTAAAGTATTATGCTCACTATAACCTTAGTGTCTGGTTTCCCAATGTTTCCCATAAGGGAACTTAAGGGAACTTTGAGCTATGCCTATCACTACCTCCGTAAACTGTTTACAGAGGTAGCGGCTATATACGGCGAGGTGGAACTACCCTTGGGTCTCCCCACCATTGAAAGTCATACGCTAATAATAATAATAAAATTATTAGTAGCCTACACTATTTGCACAATTACATAGCTACATTCGCATTGTTGTATAAATTAGAATTGGAACATTTGTGGCCTTGTTCCTGTGTTACTTTTCTACAAATAGTGTAATTCTGAATAATTGAATGTCTAAATATAAAAATATATGAACAAACAGATTTATTATTTGTACAGACCTGAATGAAAAACAAGTGCTAAATAGTGTTTTTGGTTTCTTGATCTACAATTTCTACAATATTTCATATAAGTTTCTACTTTTTAAGATTCTATAATATAGATTTCATTTATTTTAGAAGTACCTATAAAAACCTTTTTTTCGTTTTACTTGAAAATCTTTGTTCTTGTAGTGCAATTCAATGATGTGACAGTGACACATAACCTAGCTACACTTGGACTATTGTATACATAAGAAATGAAACCGTTTTGGGCTTGAGCCAGTGGTACTTTTCTGCAAATTGTCTAATTATTTAAATTTTCTGCAAAATTGTCAAAATTCCCCATGGATAACATCAATGCTCCCATTCAATCAATGATGACTGTTTAACGCTGTGCAAAGGCTAAAAATAAACTTTCTACTGGTGATATTTTTCAAAGTTTTTCGATTTGTATACTATCAAGCTATCAAAATGAAAAAGTTTTCTCAGGAAAACATTTTTTTTAGATCATTACTTTTTGAGATATGAGCGCCTAAAGTTTAAATTTTTGGGACAGAACATTTCAAGTTCGGTAAGAAATAAATCCATGAGATTTAGAGAATAGATTCTCCATGGTATTGTTGATCTAGTAAAACAAAACTTCTCTGAAAATATCAAGTTTTGAGAAAGTTATTCAATTTACAAAAAATGAACGAAAATAACTCAACAAAAAGTTATTTTTAGTAAATTGAATAACTTTCTTAAAAATTGATATTTTCAGAGAAGTTTTGTTTTACTAGATCAACAATACCATGAAGAATCTATTCTCTAAATCTCATGGATTTATCTCTTACCGAACTTGAAATGTTCTGTCCCAAAAATTTAAACTTTAGGCGCTCATATCTCAAAAAGTTATGATGGGGAAAAAATGTTTTCCTGAGAAAACTTTTTCATTTTGATAGCTTGATATACAAATCAAAAAACTTTGTTAAATATAACCAATAGAAAGTTTATTTTTAGCCTTTGCACAGCCTTAAAATGAATCTCACTATATAATCATTGGTTATTGAAGATTCGCTACCAAGAATGCAATTTTATCAATATTGTTTTTTTTTTTAACAAAATGATTGTGACAAAACTGGAAACCAAATTTCAAGTACAGTACATACAACCCCATCTCTGGTCATTATTCAGAACAATACACGGCGGCCATTTTGAATTTATAAGGCGCTGGCTTTCAAACAATACAGTTTATAAATAGTTTATTGAATAAAGCAAACAAATACGATATTTAGAAAAAACAGGCATTACCCAACATCTCTTATGTTTCTCAATTTGGTCTAAATTTTCTAAATTAATGAATAGCAGTGAAATGAAGACTGCTCGGCTGCAGCACGAAATATTTTTTCTCATATTGTAGCAATTATGATTTATTTATACTTGGTGAAGTTTTTTTATTGTTATTTCTACCTATGTTTATCATTAATTTTTTACTTTCCTTGCCCTATTACTATAGGTAAGGAAAGTATTGCTTTCCGAAAAAATTAAGGTACCACAGTTTCCAAATTTCTATACGTTTCAAGGTCCCCTGAGTCCAAGTGGTTTTTGGGTATTGGTCTGTATGTATGTATGTGTGTGTGTGTGTGTGTGTGGTGTGTGTGTGTGTGTGGTGTGTGTGTGTGTGTGTGTGTGTGTGTGTGTGTGTGTGTGTGTGTGTGTGTGTGCGTCTGTGTACACGATATCTCATCTCCCAATTAACGGAATGATTGAAATTTGGAACTTAAGGTCCTTACAGTATAAGGATCCAACACGAACAATTGCGATTCAAGATGGCGGCTAAAATCGCGAAAATGTTGTCAAAAACAGGGGTTTTCGCGATTTTCTCGAAAACGGCTCCAACGATTTTGATCAAATTTATACCTAAAAAAGTCATTGATAACCTCTATCAACTGCCGCAAGTCCCATATCTGTAAAAATTCCAAGAGCTCCACCCCATCTATGCAAAGTTTGATTTTAGATTCCCAATTATCAGGCTTCAGATACAATTTAAACAAAAAATTTCAAATGGAAAAGATTGAGCATAAAAATCTCTACAATTAATGTTCAGTGACATTTTCACCTTAAATTGAAAATAAGCTCAGAGTTCGATAAAATAAGATTATTAAATTGCAAACTGTTGGCAACTGTTGATTCTATTAAATCATTCACTATGAAGAGATAGTAGACTTCGTGTGTCTGCAGCGTTATTGTCCTGTCACCAGCTGGCTTAGATCTTTGGATAGTAGACTTGAGATGCGCGGGAACACTAGTGTCAGGTGATCAATTTTCATAACGGCAAGGAAAGTTGTGTGAGTGCGCACCAGATTTTTTATAATATCATTATTATTTAATTTCTTTATATAGATGAACCCCACACGGATCATCTCGGGGCTCATTATATTTGTTTGATATTACTTGTATTGTACATTGAAAATGTAAAGTGTGTCTTTTACTCAATAAATTCAATTTAAAATTTAGTATATTTAGTTTCATAAATTGTCCAAATGTTTGGACAAAGTCCAAATTCATACTCACATCATCTATAGTTATATTCATTCTCCTTGATAATTGCTTATCGAAACAAAGATATCAATTAAAAATTTGGATAGGTTGATAGAATACCGTACCCAAAAAATTACAATACACAAAATATTGTAAAACTACTCAAATTTTGAGCTTACAATTAACACTTTCACAATAAAAGCCTACTTGACCTGATATGTAGATATATATTGCATGATTTTAAAAGTACAGTAATTGGTGCTTTAATATGGGTCTGTCACTGCTTTAATATGGGTCTGTATTGGTGCTACGGGTCAGTCACGTAGCAACAATTGCAACATTTTCTATTAATTCTATAAAGTTTTGATTTAGTGGGCTTGAAATGCCTGTGATTTGAGAAGATACTAACCTTCGATAAGGATGGATACTTCCAGATGATGAGCTGATTCTTTGCAAAGCCATGACTGGAAACCAGCTCTTTGTAGTTCGTGGACCACAGTATCGAACAAACCTGAAAATATAAATTCGAATACGCATCTTAAAAAAAACTATTGCTGAACAATTACTGTTTTAATTTCATCCCTTCCCATCCCATCCCAGTCAGTGTTTGTGATGAGAAATGTCTTAAAGCTCAAACATTCTGTAATTAAAATATATATTGAAAAAATAATAATATTCGTATGGCTTTTATTGGTGGAGAGTCCCTGACGGAAGTTCTACCTCGCCTCAATATATCATTAAAGCCGTCAATGGGCCTTACGACTGTCATACTTTAGCCGGGACCGACAATTTAACGTGCCCATCCGATAACACTGGAGTGACCTGTTCAAAAACTGTTGGCTGTGAGCGGGTTTGAACCGGGATCTCTAGGTTGCTATGCAAGATCTCTATGCACTAGACCACGGATCACTCTGTGTATACGTGTATAATTTAATAATGAAATTATTTACAATTGAAATATAGATTAAATTATTTACATTAGTATAGGGTGATTACTGGGAAACGCATGTTTTTGACTTGCGTAGTATACAAGGAATGTCGATTTGCGGCGGCGGGAAGTTGTAGTGCTGTGGAGGGGGAAGCGTGCAGTTTCAGTTGTAGCCGAGATGTGGAACCTTGAGCATCGTACGTTCGTCATGCGACGGTTTTACGCAAATGGTGAACTCAGTTACTCAGACTCAGCGAGACTTTTGTGCACATGTTAACGTTGCACGGCATGGTGCTATCCCTGATCGTAACACGATATTGCGTTGGATACATAATGTTAACACAACTGGATCTTTGCTTAAGAGGAAACCTCCTGGACCTGCCAGGACAGTTAGTACCCCTAAGGCTGTTGAAAGGGTGCGCCTTGCAACAGTTCAGAGTCCTAGCCGCTCAATCCGGAAGCGGGCATCTGCACTCGGACTTCGCCCATCAACAGTGAGAAAGATTTGGGTCACAGATCTTAAATTCCATCCTTTCAAGCTGGCAGTATGTCATCAATTGAGTCAAGCAGATAAGAGACAGCGTGTCAATTTTGTAACAGAATGAGTGAAATTTTGGAAGAAAATGACAATGCAGTTATCCTTATGAGTGATGAAGCGCATTTCCACTTGGACGGAGCAGTAAATAAACAGAATTTATGATTTTGGTGTGCAGACAATCCTCAAATACTGGCAGAGAGACCTCATCATAGCTTAGGTGTGACTGTGTGGTGTGCAGTTTGTGAAAAGGGGGTCATTGGTCCTTATTTTTTTGAAGACAACGATGGCAGAACAGTCACAGTGAATGCACAACGGTACCTGGATATGTTGGAAGAATATTTCTTGCCAGAACTGCGCCGTCAACATATGGAGATACGTAATGTATGGTTGCAACAAGACGGGGCAACAGCACATACGGCTCGCATTAGTATGGAATTCCTTGGGCGAACATTCCCTACAAGAGTGATCTCGCGTTTTGGTGATGTCACTTGGCCTTCTCGCTCACCGGATCTAACAATTCCAGATTTCTTTCTGTGGGGATTTTTGAAAGCTAGAGTGTACATTAACAAACCACGAACAATACAGGAACTTAAAAAAGCTATTAGCCAGGAAATCAACGGCATTCCTAGAGACATGTTAGCAAAATCCGTAGCAAGTTTTAAAGAACGCCTTCAACAATGTATCCAAGCAGCAGGCCACCACCTTAGAGATGTAATTTTCAAATAATAAATTATAAGTAATTTTATTTTGAAATTTCATATTTTGTACACTGTATTTTCACTCTGATTTGCAACAGTTCTCGTTATTTGAAAAACATGCGTTTCCCAGTAATCACCCTGTATTTACACTCTAATCATAGAATGCTGGAATAAAGACAGGATTGATGGAATATTTTAGTATCATTCATAATAACTTCATAGCTCATGACTTTTCTCATTTCTAGGCATAGACGACTTGAAAAGTCTTTCGCAAAAAACTTGAAAACGATTAGTTGTAAACTTGAAGAGTAACATGTGGAACTCCTTATGAGGAGGAGAGACCTCTCTTCTCCTTAGTGACTAACTAAGGTGACAGGATGCAGACTACAGACCCGGATCCACAACTTAATCCCTGGACAGATTACACAGCATCAATACGCTACCATGCATAGCAATAACATGCGATCACCCAGCTGAGTTGTATCCAGCTATTTGAGTTAACCAGCCTGCATACCGTAATTTTTACTTTCCTTGCCCTATTACTATAGGTGAGGAAAAAAATTAAGGTACCCCAATTTCCAAATTTCTATACGTTTCAAGGTCCCCTGAGTCCAAAAAAGTGGTTTTTGGGTATTGGTCTGTATGTGTGTGTGTGTGTGTGTGTGTGTGTGTGTGTGTGTGTGTGTGTGTGTGTGTGTGTGTGTGTGGTGTGTGTGTGTGTGGTGTGCGTGTGAAGGATAAGGATCCGACACGAACAATTTTGATCAAATGCGATTCAAGATGGCGGAATAATTATTCGCTGCCAAGAGTCTGGAGACAGTGGATCGCGTGCATGAGATGGCCTAATGCCTTCACCGGCCGCGGCTCACATCTTGATGCATCACTGTCAAACTGGAACGTAGAGTGCTTTAATAAAATTATTGTAGAGTGATTTACTTGGATTTGAGTAGGTAGGCACTAAAATGGCGAAAATGTTGTCAAAAACAGGGTTTTTCGCGATTTTCTCGAAAACGACTCCAACGATTTTGATCAAATTCATATTTTGAATAGTCATTGATAAGCTTTATCAACTGCCACAAGTCCAATATCTGTTAAAAATTCCAAGAGCTCCACCCCATCTATGCAAAGTTTGATTTTAGATTCCCAATTATCAGGCTTCACATACAATTTAAACAAAAAATTTCAAGTGGAAAAGATTGAGCATAAAAATCTCTACAATTAATGTTCAGTAACATTTTCACCTTAAATTGAAAATAAGCTCGATGTTCGATAAAATAAGATTATTAAATTGCAAACTGTTAGTTGGCAACTGTTGATTCTATTACATCATTCACTATGAAGAGATAGCAGACTTCGTGTGTCTGCAACGTTATTGTCCTGTCACCAGCTGGCTTAGATCTTTGAATAGTAGACTTGAGATTCGCGGGAACACTAGTGTCAGGTGATCAATTTTCATAACTGCAAGGAAAGTTGTGTGAGTGCGCCACACCAGATTTTATAATATTATGGATACAGCAACCAGACATGCGCAATCGGCTTCCTTCTACCTCGGCTCGCCTCTACACCGAACAGCTAGGGATCTTTTCATGAGTCCAATACTGTATGTTAGGCTGACCACTAACAGTTAAACAACATGCATGATACAAATTATAGCATACATTGTTGTGTCATCACAGCGAAAGGTTTCAAGCTAAATTTTGTGAAGTTAGGTTTTTGTATCTACGATTTTTGTTGTTCATTTTTCTTCGCTGTTCTATTTGCAGTCTAATTATTATTCCATCATGATAATTTATAATTTTTTAGTCGTTTATTATTTATTGTTATTGGTTGTTTATTTTATGCTAGAAGCCTCTCGCTGATGATAAACGTTCATAATGAAAATGAGTATGTGCAAGATAAACCACTACCTCCATAAACAAAGCCATAGTGCATTCTGGTGACGTCAGCACAGGTGGGGTTCCTACACCAATAAAAACACTAGCTGATATAGATCAGCTGAAATCAACAAATTTGTATTGGTGTAGGAGCCCTACCTGTGCTGACGTCATAGGAATGCACTATGGCTTTGTTTACAGAGGTAGTGGATAAACCGTTAGTGGCCAGCCTTAGGTGATGTCATGATACGGTGAGTATGGACAGATAAACGGCTCAAATTTCCACTTGTTTCAGTTTCTAACTAAATGGCCAAAATAGGCACTTTAGTGAGGTCCACGTCATAATGGCAGTGTTTGATTAGCAATGGTATTGGTATCCTTGTCTATCATTCAACAGAGCGGATAGCGCTATCTCTTTCTCGCTTTGCTCTGTTGCCAGATCGTCTTTTAACAATGTAGAATTGATAATTAATTAACAAGGTATTTCATCTCAGTTATGAAAATTCATTATGAAGTTATTGAAAAATATAATTTCTTGCTCAATAAAATATAATTATTTAAAACGGAAATTAACAGTTAATATTAAGTCGTGTCCACACTGAACAAATGTTCGACAAATATGTTTGGGCAAATTTTATTATATTTGACAAACAATGTTTGCCTGTGGGCCAGTGTGGACGCATCATCAAACAAAATATTTGTAAGTGGGGAGAACAGGTTTTGTTTTACAGCTGTCAGCACTGAAAATGTTTGGAAAACAGTAATTTTTTGTTTGACAAACAATGATTGTCCAAACTTTTTAAAATGTTTGTCCCTGATCTCTTCAACAAACATGTTTGCCGAATATGAATGACGAACATTTGTTCAGTGTGGACACGGCTTTACATCAATAAAACTGTATCAGCTACCGTCTATAGAAGGCATTGACAAGACAGAGGATCGGCAACGTTTTTCTCCTTCTTTCTTCACTGCCATTATATTTACATCTACATTTATTACATTCCTTAATCACAACATCAAATTAATGATTGGGAGAGAATCAACAGGATAAACCCAAAACTGTTCCTCTCCCTAATTTTGATAAAAATAGTCCAAATGAGGTTATGAAAACACTCTTATAAAGATCACAAAAATTTACAGTCTAAATATACATTATACTAAAAATTTTGTATCTCGGTTGATCAGAAAGATGAAACAAATTATTATTACACTTGAAAAATATTAATATTAATTATTAAATGCATTAATAAATTGAAAAATATTTTAAAAACTTGATAAATTTGAAGCCAGAAAAATCACAAAAACATTCACTATCAGCATATGATCGTACAATGTTTGATTATAACGTGGACCTCACTATAGATGAGCTGATATCGTGAAGAACTGAGGGCCGAAAAAATCATTCGCCCAGAACGTATGCATAGTATGGTATAGACGGACCTGTGACATTGTGTCGACGGAGTTGAGACAGACGCCGGTGTTGCAGTTCCAGAAGCGAATGTGTCGGTCGGCCGTGCCACCGCCGCTGGCCAGCAGACTCGAGTGCCACGGACACCAGGCCAGCGCCTTGACGGCCGCCTGGTGGGCACTCAGCGAGTAGAGAGGCTGGCCCCCATTGGCCACCAGCTGCCCCGCCGATGCCGACCACACGTTCAACAGGTTGTCGTTGCCTCCGCTCGCCAGGTAGCGGCCGTCCGGCGACCATTTCAGGCCGCACACCTGCAAACAAACATTACACAACAGTGATTATAACGTGACTAGTTGCTCATGAACTGTTGTATTGATTGAATAAAAATACTAAGAAATTGTCAAAAACTACAGATTCATTGATAGTTAGAAAGATCGGTTTTGGTTGTTACAACATTGTCAATCTCTGATAAACCATCAGTTTAATGATAATCTTTGAAAACCATAAGATTATCAGAGATTGACAATGGTGTAACAACCGAAACCGGTCTTTCTAACTATCAATAAATCTGTGGTTTTTGACAATTTCTTAGATTTTTATTTAATATGAATAATTACCACAATATCAACTTCTCAACTACACAAAAAGTGTTTTATTGATATTTGATCACATCGCAACTTGTATTATACAGAGTTGGTTAAATAAAAGGTAATTAGTGACCCTACTGGGTTGGAGAACTCGCTCATTTACTGTTGTATTGATCTTTGAAATTCGCAACTTGTATTAGGTTTTACAGAGTTAGTGAAATGGAAACAGCTTAATACTACTTTCACAAGGATAATTTGACAGTAGGATTCATTGGGATCCTATTCGAATTAATAAAAAACTACTTTTCTGTCGCTTCAAAATGTCTGTCCGCTATCTTGGGATCCGCCCGCCATTTTGAATCCAACTTCATTTTTTAAAATGGGAAGGTTGTCATATGATACAGAATTTCAAGAGTAAGTGAATGGCGGAAACCGCACATAGAAGACTCAACCCGTTTCAATGTTATTCACATTCAAAGATACTAATAAATAACGCAACAAAACAATGAAAAATGAGAACATTAAAAATCTAAAAGATCCTTTTTTTCAAAGTTAAGTTAGTTATATATCTGAGTAGATGTTAGTTACTATAAGTGTCAAATTACACTTAAAAAAGTGTAATTTGATAGTTCTTAGGTTTTCAATGTACTCATTTATCTCATTTTTGTACGATTTATTAGTATCTCAGAATATGAATAACTTAGTAAATATTTGAGATTACGATTTGCGATATTCGCCATTAATTTTCTCTTGAAATTCTGTATTTAAATCATGTCACATTAGACCACCTTCCCTTTTAAAAAGAGTTGGATTCAGGAGTTTTTCCGTGATTCCTGGTGACCTCAAATAACTTGTGTCCGAGTATGGTGTCCTAGTGTAATACGAGTTCAACTGTTTAACAATATTGCTGTATAATTATTATTATTTCAAATATCCAATGGAAGCGATATAAATAGAACCATAGAGAAACAATAGCATAAGTTGATATCCCATGGTATAGGGCGTTTATGTCGCAACTTTTACTGTTAACTCAAGCCGATAGTTTACGTAGTTCTTTCCCGTGAAGCTGTGAGACGCTGGTAGTGTGTTAATGGGAAGGATATTTTATATCCTTCTAAAAGAATCGACAATTATTTGTTGAAACACCGCCGATTTATGAAGTTACATCACATTATTATATTATGGTTATTCTAATTGCATTTTACTTTTGATAAACCGAACACAATTCTTTAAAATGATTGGGGAAGTACTAACAGGCACAGCCCAAAACTGTTTCTTTCCCGAATTTTGATTTATACACTTTAAATAGTCCAGAAAGTAGATTATGTTCCATACACTTGAATTCAGGTTCAACATTATTGAAAACAAAAAAAATATATAATTTAGATTATATACAAACCAAATTGAATAACAAAATAACACTCACTAATCACTTTAGTGAGGATTATCATGTCATATCAACAAATCAGATTATGTTGATCAAATCGATTAAATTGTCTAGCTAGATTACACAGCTGGAAATAATTCTGTCTCTCTCCCACACAGACATACGCATCTTCTGTTATCGAGAGGATTATCCTTGGAGGAAGGAAGGTGTGGAGGAACAGTTAGGAAAGGGAAGTGTAGATCAGAGTCGGCCATCTTGGCATACACAGAACATTGATTTTGTCATGCAAGTGAAACCGCCTATTTAGCTGATTGATATCAGCTAAACAGATATCATTCTAACAGCTGGTTTGATTGGAAGATTTTTTTGAATACTCTTCATAGTTCAGTTTCAGCCATTTATAAACATGCATTTGAAAATCAATTAATAGTGAATTACATATAAATTTATCAATTATTAATTATAAAATAGAATTGAATGACGTTTTTATTTGTTGATGTGGTGAAGTTTGGACAGTAATGTCCACTCTACCACGATAATAATAACACTTTATTTATTAATTTATTAGAGCAAATAACACTATAGTCGGAAAATAAAACAGGCTATTAACCAAAACTTCTTCAATTTCCTAATTTTGTCTTAAATTGTCTAATTTGCAAATTGAATCACATATTGTGACACAACTGAGAGAAAAAAGGTGGGGAAAAGACTTCAAGTAATCGGAAGGTTGTAGTATCAAACCCCAGTGCCACATCAATTTGCCAGCCGGTGTGGTAGAGTGGTATGAGGCTTGCAACTTCCACCTGGTCTTGAATTCGAGTCCCGCCCAGGTCATGGATATCAAGGAGCCCGGATCACCTCAACATCGTATAACATTACCCAAGCACAAGCAAAAAGCTCATCAACTTGGACTGAATCTAATCTTATCGACGTTATCATTCTCCTTGAGGCGTCATTTTATTATAGTTCAACATTACGTGCCGCAGTTGACCCTTGTGATGTCATCCTTATGATATAGGTGGTGAAATAAAAATGATTTGAAATGAAATGACAGTTGATGTTACATCTACGTTTGGTAAGAGGTGGATGTAACCCTATATATACTATATTACATACTATGTATACCATGTATACCATGATACTACATATTTGGGCTAGTTTTACAGTAAAATATGTAGCAACAGAGATCTTGTCAGAGAAAAAATCTGGTACGAAAATCAATTTCACGCATTTGAGTGATCGACTATCGAAACAATCCTAATCCTAAATGTCTGTAACAAATCTATAATTCGAATTTAATTTTATTTATTTAGCGTATGACAGATACACGGTAGGCTACATATAAAGCATGAAATGCTTACATATACACTGTATATTTCCAATCTCTTGAGATGTTGTGTAGTTTTTGGTCAGGAGAACATAAGTGTCTGACCGCCATCATTTGCAAGTCCATTTAGCGTTAACCAATGTGCACCATGGAGGCGAACTAGCGTTACTCATACTGTATTTGAGTTATGAAAACTGATTGCTGGAACTATTTTGAGGTTAAAGAAGGTTGAAACTGAATCTTTCAATTTCAATTTAATTTCATGTTAACCTAATTAATTTCAATTTGGAAGTAACAAACAAAACATAATAACAACTAACAAGCTGAACACAAACATAACCTCAAATAAAAATTATAACCACGAATTCATTCCTTCAACTTCGACTAGATAGAGAAATATTCGTCTAGAAGACCTTCGACTAGATATGATGACGATATTTGATCATATTATATTACAGAATAAAGGAAAGTCACTGCACTGTCCGTTTGAGTTATGGATTAAAAAAATACTTGGTGCACAGGTAGGGCTCCTACACCAATCAAAATTCGTTGATTTCAGCTGATATATATCAGCTAGTTTTTATTGGTGTTGGAGCCCTACCTGTGCTGACATCACACGAATGCACTACGGCTTTGTTTACGGAGGTAGTGGTAAGTGCCCCTTTACACAGTCATTATGTAGTGAGAGTTCGGAAAGTGCCTGTGCATCAAGTATTTAATTGAAAAATATTTTATTTGAAGAAAGTGAGATGTAGCGTACCTGAACAGGGCCGAGACTGGTGCCGACAGCAAGCACACTGCCCTCCTGCACCCAGCTGACCGAGCTGACATAGTCGGCACCGCCGCCGTCCAGATCCATGAGGTGGTCGATGGTGCCCGAGTCGGCGTTCCACAGGTAGACGCTGACGCCCAGTGCGACGGCCAGCACGTTGGCCGGACTCCAGTCGATCAGGTTGAGGTAGTAGTCGTCGACCAACTCGGGTGCGTCCAGGATGCGGTCGGGCGCCTGTGAGATGTAGCGCGACGTCCCCAAGCCACCCCCAGCGCCTCCTTTCGAGCCGGTGCCCGCCTTCGACTGGCTGTACACCACCTTCATTGAGTTCGTGTGCCCCTACAACGAAAATAACTTGAAATTATTCATTTGCCAAAAACAGAATAGGCCTACATAAAAGCTTTGAAAAAATAATATATATAAAGAGTGGGTGAAAAGCCTGAGAACAGCTTTATATCTCATACAAAAATGTGATTTCAAGGTGGTTGTCAATTGTCATTGGGGATCCTTCTCAAATTGAAAATACTACTTTACTATGAATTTAAAAATCTGGTCCGTCATTTTGAATGCAACTTCATTCTTTTTAAATTATTATTATTAAATGGGGCTTTGCTGACACTGCTGTATGTGAATGTGGCGCTGAGACACAGACAATCAATCATTTAATGTTAGAATGTCCAATTTTTAAATTTAATGGAAACCTTGACGAGGTGCATCAAGCAACACCAAATTTCATCCAATGGCTTGACGCACTGATTTTAAATGTGTGACTTTTACTTTGTAAATAAAATGATGTGATGTACTCGATCTCATACGATATAATAATTCTTTTAAATAGGAAGGTGGGTTATGCGATACATGATTTCGATATGGAATTTCCAGACAAAATGTATGGCGAAAACCGCTTATTGATATCTTAAACTGTTTGGAAGAAATCCACATTATTAATCAATAGCATGCAAATCAGAAATGAAATAAGTGGTATTGATTAAATGTGAATATCTACCAAAACGGTTTGAGATATCGATGTGCGGTTTTCGCCATCCATTTTGTCTTGAATTCCATATCGAAATCATGTATCGCATGATCACCTTCCTATTTAAAAAATAAAGTTGCATGCAAAATGGCGGATCTAAGATGGCGGACCATATTTTTAAAGTCATAGTAAAGTTGATATTTCCAATTTGAGAAGGATCCCCAATGACAATTGACAACCACCTTGAAATCACATTTTTGTATGAGATATAAAGCCGTTCTCAGACTTTTCATCCACTTTGTATATATGCTACTGCACTAAAGCACATACATAAAAATACAGGAACTGCTAATTTATTTATTTTATTGGGGATAATGTCTGTACCCAATTGCAAAACAGAAAAAAAGATAAAAGGAGTGAAAGAAGAAAAAGTTGGAAGAAGAGAAACAAGAGGACAGAGATGAAAAAAATACTAGCAAGCACACTAGAAAACAACTTAAAATTCTCACAACCACTAACAGTAGATAACAGTCCGTAAAAAGAACCTCTAAAATAATGTAACGTAAAGAATGACATTTTGGATGTTTTACTATGGTCTGTCCAAACCTTGCAGCATTGTTCTTATGGAGTACAGTGTTGCCAGATTTCACAGAAGCCAGAGAGCCTGTGAGCTAACTGTGTAAGTAAAAGATTGGAAAAGAGAGCGAAGGTAGGTCATTTTGATGGATTCAGCATAGAAAACGGCAACAGTGTGCTCCAGTTCTTTCAAGAAATACCATTGGTCATAGAGTCCCTTGCTTCAAACTAAAAGTCATCTAACACTGCCGTCAAAGCATAGCTTGAAATACGTAGGCCTATTTGAAAGACATAACCGACATATCTCCTAATGTTGATCTACGTTACGGAAGTTTGAAATGAGAAGATTGATTAAAATTAGGAGATACGACGACCACGTATTTCAAGCTACGCTACGACGGTGTTAAGGCTGAGCAAAGGATAAAAATAAACTTTCTACTTGTGATATTTCTCTAAGTTTTTCGATTTGTATATCATGAAGCTATCAAAATTGAAAAGTTTTTTCAGGAAAACATTTTTTTTCGATCATTACTTTTTGAGATATGAGCGCCTGAAGTTTGAATTTTTGGGACAGAACATTTCAAATTCGGTAAGATATAAATCCATGAGATTTAGAAGATAGATTCTTCAGGGTATTGATGATCTAGTAAAACAAAAATTTTCTGAAAATATCAACTTTTAAGATAGTTATTCAATTTACCAAAAATAAATTTTAGTTGAGTTATTTTTGGTAAATTGAATAACTATCTTAAAAATTGATATTTTCAGAAAATTTTTGTTTTACTAGATCAACAATACCATGAAGAATCTATCCTATAAATCTCATGGATTTAGCTCTTACCGAATTTGAAATGTTCTGTCCCAAAAATTTAAACTTTAGGCGCTCATATTTCAAAAAGTAATGATAAGAAAAAATGTTTTCCTGAGAAAACTTTTTCATTTTGATAGCTTGATGATATATACAAATCGAAAAACTTTGAAAAATATCACGAGTAGAAAGTTTATTTTTAGCCTTTGCTCAGCCTTAAATAGCCTTGACGTTTGCACGGACTGTAGCATTTTTACGTTGTATGTAACATGAGAAAGTTTAGTATTTTTACTAATTATATAACATCTTTATTCAATCATCAAAGTGAGGCAGTTGAACTACCTCGCATGAAGGATTCGATGGACTTTTTTACAATATGATTGAGAAAAGATATCAACATGATTAATAATGTGAAGTTGATTACTTACATCAGGAGGAGCTGGAGCTTTTTTCTGAAAGGCTAGCACACGCGCGTTCTCGATGTCCTGACCACAGAGGTTCTCCATCATGTTGCGTTGCATGTCCTTCTGTGTTGGACTCATGTTCGCATCCACTGGCTCATCCAGCATCTGTTCCAAATCAAAAAATTATAACATATGATTAAAATAATAATAATAATATAATAATTATAATATAATATATTTATATAAATATATAAATTTATTTTATATTAATATATAATATATTGATTTAATATAATAATCATATAATAATAATTATAGGCTAATATTTATAATATTATAAATTATAATTATAACATATTATAAAATATGTTACTTTAAATTTTGTTGTGCTACAAAAGCACATGGGAGAGTTGGTCGAGACCTCACTATTATAATTATTACACAATACCCCAACACGTATTTTCTATGCTACGTTTTAAAACCACATCTATGATACGTTAATGATAACCTTAACAATGATAGTTATCAATGAAACCGCATCATATTATATAACATACAATATTAATACCAATATTCTGACTTTATTTAGATAGGATTCACAGGAGAGAAAAAAGCAAAGCTCATCTTCAACAGAACAAATACATAGAAAGAAGAGTGAATCATTCATTCAGAATTTTTTCTTTGATATAATAGTATAGATTCCTTTGATACTCCATTATCAAGATGAAGATTATAAACACCACACTGGTCAACAAAGTTATTAGACCATTAATATAATTATTTTCAGCATTCAAATGATTGGAATGATGAAAAACTAGTTTAATAGGTAATCATTATAATATTTAAAATAATTATGGCCTAATAATAATTATTATTATTGAAATTTGTTCAGTTCTCTCTTAGTTTTTTCAAATTATATCAATAATACAGATTTGATATATTAAAGAAATAATTAAACTTAAAGTTCGAGGCCCCTCTACCAGGATTTACATTTTCTACCAGAATTTACATTTTCAACCATGAAATGATACTACATTTATATCATACTAGCCGACAGGCTCGCTTCTCTCGCCATATCCGTCTACCCCCGACTGGGTCGTCCAAAGATGAGATCAGCGGGCTCGCTTCGCTCGCCTGCATTTTTCGTTTGAGCATGCTTCATTCCATCAGAAAGTCAAAATACTGAGAAAAACGTTGGAAAAACGCTGATTTTGGGCGTATCTTTGATGAAATATCTAAGTCACCTCATCACAAAATTTTCAGAGCCTAGCTAAACCTCTGTACCAAATTTGAAAATTTTCTGTCAATTACTTGATGAAATAACTGAGAAAACGCAAAAAAAAAAAAAACACTAATTTTGGGTGTATCTTTGGCGTTATTTCAAACTCCTTCTAACACATTATTACACCCCAGCTGAGCTTCTGTAGTAAATTTAAACATTTTCTGTTCAATTGTTCTCGATAAAACTGAGAAAGCGCAAAAAAAAAACGCTGGAAAACGCAGATTTTGGGCGTATCTTTGGCGTTATTTCAAATTCCTTCTAACACAACATTATTACTCCCTAGCTTAGCTTCTGTACTAAATTTGAACAATTTCTGTTCATTTGTTCTCGATAAATCTGAGAAAAGGCAAAAAACGCTAATTATGGGCGTATCTTTGACGTTATTGCAAATTCATTCTAATTCAACATTATTACACCCTAGCTGATCTTCTGTACTAAATTTGAACAATTTCTGTTCATTTGTTCTCGATAAATCTGAGAAAAAGCAAAAAAACGCTGGAAAAACGCTAATTTTGGGCGTATCTTTGACATATTTCATCTTTGGGCGTATTTTTTAAATTCCTTCTAACACAACATTATTACACCCTAGCTGAGCTTCTGTACGGTACTAAATTTTAACATTTTCTGTTCATTTGTTCTCGATAAAGCTGAGAAAACGCTGGAAAAACGCAGATTTTGGGCGTATCTTTGGATTTTTTTTTCAAATCCGTTCTTAGTGCGCCTCTAAAGGGCCAACTGAACATACCTACAAAATTTGGTCATGTAGATTTTTAGTTCTGCGAGTGAGTGAGTGAGTGCCATTTCGCTTTTATATAAATATAGATGAGACTAATTTACTAATACCAACATTCTGATGTTTCCAAAATGTAATATTTTACGAGATACTTCACTTTACAATACTTAACGAAACTGAAAGAACATGATCTACGGTTCAGGGTGAAATTCTGTATAGCCTACATGATACAATTTAGTAATTTGGCGGAAAACTGATTAATTTCGAAAAAAGAACAGCACACTCACCCTGAAATGGCCGAGATCGAAGTTGGTAGCATTGCGGTCGGGAATGAAGCGATCTCCGCCGCCCGGGGTCCTTCCTTTAGCCGGAGTCGTCAGATTCAGCACACCTGCAACGTGCAATATCACTCTTCCAGCCAAAAATAAATCGCATGCAAACTAAGCTAACCGTTCAAGCTACATACACATAAATTTAGAATAACATGCTGAGAAGTGGACAAATATACATAAGTTTAATAAACATGAATTAAGTGGCAGAATTATTATTATATAGTGTACTAAGGAACGTGCCAATCTAGAAATAAAATATAATACAACTCTGGATCATATCAGTGATCCATCAAAATAAGTTTTTTAATAATTTCAGGTTAATAAGTTTATTTATTTATAAGGTTAGCAAAAATACAAGAATCGGAAAAGAAAAAACAGGCTATTGCCTAAAACTTCTTCAATTTCCTAATTTAGTTTTAAATTGTCCAAATATTATAGGTTATGTCCATTCAAATTTCTACACCAAATCACAATCTAAAATATAAATTAGAATAAAACAAACAATTTTAAATTTGGATGGATTAATAATAAAAGTTTCTTAAAAACATGAAACAAACTATAAATTCACAAAATAAAGAATAAAAACACTTAAATTTTGAGCTCGAAAATATCACATAAATAATAGCCTATTCATTCAAAATGAGAAAATATAATTAAGTTTAAGGCAAAACATCATATTATAGCTTCGCAGGGACACGTATCCTGGTGGAGAAACTATATTAAATCTTGAAAGAGAATAATGTACATATAGGTACAGGATGTAATAAAAGTTTATGGAAAACTTAAACAGCACCTTTCCTAGATCCATACATAGAACAGACTATCAGGAACGATCTCAGATCATCAACAGTCGAAACATTGTGAAACAACTATTTTGGTTGTATTTGAGCTACTGAATTAGTGGTTAACAAAGCATGCACAATGCTACACTAGAGAGTAGGTTTAATGAAAAATACTAATTGAACGGCAGTAGTTTGCGAGGTGACGAACGATTTTTTTCTTCACGCAGGCACAATTTCAATCTATTACTTTAATCAGTTTGTTTTGAGGGATATGCTCTTCCTCGAATTGAGGTGTATGGAATCATTCTCTGACAATATGTCAGTAACAAATGTGAGCTGCACGCTAGTAAATCATTTTTCGCCACACTGCACAGAAAGCAGCTGTTTTCCAGTCCCTACGTAGATCTGAAAGACATTGTTTGCAGACGACTCTCGTCTGACGTCAGAACAAGTTTCTTTCCGGCTAAGGCCGGAAAGGGTACTCTTTCCAGCCGCTTTTTGATTTTTTTTTAAATGTGTTTGGACAACTGTGCCATATGGTGCATTGTGTTCAGGAGGGTGAGATCGGAAATTTCCACCCCACTTTGAGTACCCTACGACGACTGGCTCTTGAGATATGCGACATCAAAGTTTCCCCCCCCCTCATAAAACATTCTTATTCAATTTATTATTCTTATATAGCTGATGCCAGAAAGTTAGGCGGCTTCGTGAGTCACATGGTGTACCTACTCACAGCTGATGCAATGCATCTATCTATTGCCAAGCTAGATGACAACTCTACTTGACAACATCAGCTGTTGGAACGCACAAGAGACCCACGAAACCGCCTAACTTTTTGGCGTCAGCTATACCTGTAGTGTGACTAAAAATATCGTACGCGACTCTCTCAGAAAGGTGTTTACGGTATTCGGATAACAAACTGTCCTCATACCGTAAACACTAACTTTCTGTGCTAGTAGCGTAATACACTATTTCGCTGCTGAGAGTGAATCCCAATTTACCATAGTTTGTGGGCTGGTCAAGTGGTCATCGGGATTCAATTACCAATGATACAGTTAATAAGCCTAATATGAATCGATTGGTGGTGAAATTATCTAATTTCCAACTCCAATCTCAACCAGGAAATACTTAATCGACAGACAAAAGATACATGCACTCCCTGTTTCAGAGCTGATACGATAATATTGTTAGTAAACTTGTTGAAAATTCAAGTCATATTTGATTCCGCAAAGTATACTCTGAAATATTGTACTCAGTGAAGACATACATATTCAACCTCAGACTGAAGCATATTCAAATGTTACAGGCTACCTGGCACTAATAATTTTTCAATATGAAAACTTCAGGCAATATACTTTGCTCGTAACTCAAGTTGTTATTAGAAATCTGAATTTTGAATAAATTCTACACCCCCCGTATAACATCCTCCCGTCCTGTACTCATGCCCTGTTACAGGAGTATTACATACCCTAGGACCAGAATATCAGGATTTTATGGCTCTCGTTTACTCAATTGAGACCTTCAGGGTGATCTTTAATCCTCGGATAATGATGTAAGTCGAAGGTACCAATTGCCTATTGTGTTCAAGAACATAATTGTTCAACTTGACTTTACATGGTACCAGTACAAAACATCAAACTTCGGATAAAAAAGCAAAGCCTTCAAACTGTGCAGGTGTGTAGAGAAGATAAGCACTTGCTTTATCAAAGTAGATGAATTCTTGATCCATATGCGATGAATGTTGAAATTCACGAATGGTAAAAACACTTTCAATGTCAGTCACCAAGCACGTTTCTTCAGCATAATACTTCATCAAAAACTCTCCTTTAGAAAGAATATTTAAATTACTGACCTGGTGACTTCTTTGGAGTTTTTGATGGTGTCTTGGAGGGAGTTTTGGATGGGGTTTTCTTCAAAATGCCCCCAGCCCCCTCTCCACCCATCTTGCCATTATTTCTGCTTGGAGATTTGGAGGTCACATTCATCGAGAAAGATCTAGGCTTCAGCGAATTATTCAAGCTTATGTTGATACTGCTGAAAGTTTGAGAACATCAATCATTAGTATTGAATATTTTATTCATGAACTGCAAGAGCTACAGAATAGACAATATTCAAGATTAAACTACGAAACAAAGAAGTGGCATGTCTCTATGATATATAAAATTTCATACTGAGAATTCCAAGTTTTGAGAGCTGCATATATTGATAATTGATAGACTGAACAATAAAAGTGTGAAGTGATATCAATAAAAATACATAGAACTATACATAGAACTACCCTCAAACTGAAAAATCCATCATTGTCCACTCAACAAATCTAGAAAACTTTTCAATTTTAAATACTTGGGATACTACATCTACATCTCAGATTGAAGACAAATTATCAAAGCACACAATCTATAATAATAATAAACTACACTGTGAAAAATCATCTAAAAGAGCTGTAGAGAAACTATGAAAGGATAAATTAGAGAAACTGAATTTCATTACACAGTACTGGCAAAACTTCTTGTACTAAGTTTTCAAACCATAAATTTGTAGACAAAATTTCATGGTTGTCCAGGGAATGATGAAGATTGCTATTCGATATTTCCTCTTCTATTTTATTCTTTTTTTCAATTCTAGTCGTTTATTCTATATTCAAAAAGCAGTTGCACTCTGGAAGCCGTGGTTCAGATTTCCCAAACTTATTTGTCAACTAAATATTAAAAATGATAATATTGAATGGAATTAAATTTGTATGTAATGGTAGTGGATTTTATTAGAACCCAAATGATTCAGAATGACAAAATGAGGCTTATGGATACGTTAAATGTTAAGGAATCTAGTAATAACAAGAGTCGAGTATGAGGAAGTTTTGTGATACACTGAGAGATGAGAATGAGGATTTATTAGCGTATAATTTTAATATAGAATCGATAGTATAATTTATAATTAATTTTTGCTTGATGAAGGTTGGGTTAGGTTAGGTCATACGTTTGTAACTTGTGCATGGGAAATGAGATGAGATGATTACACGATCACAGAGAGTCATGCTCTCCGTAGGATTCGAACCCACGACCATTCCGACTTGAGTTTATCAAAGGTTGATGGGCAAAGTTAATTTCCCACATTGCTTTGTGTTCTTTTGAAGCCTAGAAAACATTCAAGTAGGTAGCCAGCAGGCATGGTAAAGCTGGCTATCACCTTGGTTGACTTCTACTGCGGGTTGGTGCCAGTCACTACCTCCATTAACAAAACCATAGTGGATGACAGGTGGTTGATGGTAACGTCAGCACAGGTAATGAGGTAGGTCTCCTACACTAAAATACTAGCTGATATAGATCATAAAAATAATAGCTGATATAGATCATAAAAACACTAGCTGATATAAATCATCTGAAATCAACAATTTTTTATTGGTGTAGTAGCCCTACCTGTGCTCATGTCACCATCAACCACCTGTCATGCACTATAGCTTTGTTTATGGAGGTAGTGGTTGGTGCCAGTCCATTTAGTGGACCTTAAAGTCACCCTTATAAGTCTACCGTTTGGTGAACGGAAATGGATCGGTTACGTTGCCATGAAAAGAGCCAGTAACAGGAGGTCCGGGATTTTAAAACCGAATATCGATGGGGCTTGATGCGCGAGTAGTGCACCAATCTGGTGAACCAGTCTCGTCGTCGTCATTCAATCGCTCACTTCGATCCCCTAAGTACTAGTGGAACGACTACTATCAAATCATCCTATCTCGACTGCATGGAGTGTTCCTGTCTCCAATGGTGAGCACTCTTTCATATCAGGATAGTTTACACTACGTCTGGATTTGACGTCATCGTTCAATGAATACTAATCTATCGAGATGCATATTGATTATCGATGTATCGATTTATTCTTGGTATTATTGTAATTAATTGTTCAGATTCATTTGATTGCATTTGACCATTTTTAACTCAAGGAAAAGGTACTTCAGTCCTGATTTAGAACTAAACTTTCAAAGACAAAAACTACGAAATTATTTAGCAAAGTTAACCTCAAATTTTACATCTCTGCCTCTGCTCCAAGCTAGTACTGTAACTGTCGACTACATCTCGATATCGATGAACATGTCGGCCTATTTTGTTTAAATTTAAATGCAAGAGAATAACTCACATATTTTGTAAAAAAAATATGGAAGTGTAAGGTTTGACAAACACAGAAAAGTTGGTTCAATTGAAGCTGAATTGAATTGATGACGTCAAATCCAGACTTATTGTAAACTATCCTGATATGAAAAAGTGCTCACCGTCTCCAATACCCAGGAGTGTTCCTGTTTCTACTACCAGGATTATTCCTGTTTCTACTGCCAGGAGTGTTCCTGTCTCCAATGCCAGGAGTGTTCCTGTCTCGACTGCCAGGAAGAAGTGTGACGGCGGTTCATGGGTCAAGAGCTTGGCCAAGAGTAGGTAGGCTTCACCGGGCTAAAGTTGTGAGTTAACAGTAACAGTTTCCAGGACAGAAACTGTTCCACACTCCGGGGCCTCATGATCACCTGGTTGAGTAGACAAAGACAGGAATTCCTTGATGTTCTGCACCTCCGGAACTGGTTGTGTTAGCGGGAAAGCGGGATCATAAGTCTCAAGTCAGTACCTACTTTAAAAACGTTTAAAACTATTAATATTGATAGATAAATTTGAACCTACTTTTGGTGCGCCTGGTTGTGTGTTCGAATCCCCCCCCCCAAGGATATCATCACATTTCATTAACCATGAACAGGCCAAGGCTTATATAGGCTTCATAAAAAAATCCCTCCTTGGAAGAGCACATTACACATTGATGTAGGCTATGTAGGTTATTTTAGTATAAAATTAAAGCAATTGAATATTATTTTATAAAACATCAGAGAAATTTATAAATGAAGGAGTGTATAGTGACTTGGCTACTTCAGGTCTAATTTTAAGGTCGCAACTGGCAATTTTCATGGCATCTGACATGAATTAACTACTGTTTTTAGGTAGCCAGGAACAACGAATTAACGTGTCCATCCGAAACACGTAGAAGCCCGAGTAAGAGATCTTAATCGGCTGTGGATATAACCTGGGGCCTCAGAATTTCAAAGCCAGCGTTCAATCCTCTCTACCACGACCAAATCCAGTGAAATGATTTCGAAGTGAAACAGGTAACCTAATAAGTTGCAGTATTAGAAACTGAAAATCTATGATAAATTAAGAAAGTATCCTATACTTCTCGTAGTTATGAGGCGAATGATCAGATATGCATCAACTTTGATGAAGCTACTCTATTATTAGAAAATTAGAACTTTAATAAAGATGTGTTGTTAAATTTCTTCCAAGTTATTGGTACCGTATGATTCATGAATAATTAATATGCTGCAAAAATATTCTACATCAAACCAATCTAAAACCTATAAACTCGTTAACTTTTAAACTAACTTAGACTATCTAATAGAATAGTACCTTGAACTAGAATCCAAGCCCTTTTTCTGCCATCGCGGAATCGGGCCTTTGGTAGGCTCGTCCATTTTTAAAGCAGAATTCAAATCGAAATGAAACTGAGACATTTTAGATTATTTTAGACACCTGTAATACACAAGTTTATATTTTTTAAAATGCATTAATTTCTATATAAGTATAACATGATCAAATGTATAGTTTCAGAGATAACTACTGAAATTTTAGTCATTTCAACCTACTACACAACTGTAATTAGGACACTGTGTATGTGTGATTTCACAGTACCTAATGATAATATCGGTATTATAGGAATTACATAGCCTATATTTATAGGTACCCACATAATTTTCATGATTCAAGTTGTTTCATTTAGTTGGGTAGCTACATGCTTGAGAAATCTTTTAGAAAAGTACTGTAGGCAAAGTCATCCCAAAATACAAGTACCTATATTAATCTAAAAAGCTAAAACCAAAACTAAACCAGCCACTTATAATGTTTCTTAGCCAGTAACAAACCAGTTTATAGCTTATTCTGTACAGAATTTGATCTGAGGCCCAGTTGCCCCAAAACCGGTTAAATTTTAACCGTGATTAATTACACAAGAACCAATCACAGAAAGCGTTTTTGAAAAGACAGGTCCTCTGATTGGTTCTCCTGGAATTGATCACAATTAAAATTTAACTGGCTTTTGTGCAACCGGCACTAGGTGTATAAAATATTATTTTGGGCACTGGTAATATATTTACAATTACCTACATATATATTTACTATTAAGGTAGGCCTGCATTATATTAGGTTTATTTCATTAATCTACTATGAGGATAGATAGATATAAGTAGCTTAAAAAGAATTACAAAAGGTACCGTAGTCTACCGTATTGCAACTAAAAGGACTATAGCCTAGTCTAAATAGAGGAGACTCTAAAAACATAGTTGTTAGAGCTAACTCAACAAGATTGGTAAAAATACTTGATTAAAATAAAACTGAGTATTGTAATATAGGCAGCCTAATAAATTAATACAATAACTTCAATATATAATTTTATTGGTTTTAATAAGTACCTACATTTTGGAATACAATCTAATTTTTGTATATCACGCTACACAAAATAGATTGTCATCCATAATTTATACAAACGTGAGAAGCAAACTATTCATTTCAAAAACGTTCAACCAAAAACTGAAGCTGGCTGAGCACAACTTTTTAAATTATAAACATTATTATACTGGTAAAAGTTGAGATAAAACTTGTTGTAGCATAAGTAGACTACATAATAACACAAATGCTGTAAGGAATTTCATTGAACAAATAAAATATTAGGGAAAATATAAAGAAGTGTTCATAAAAGTAACAAGCAAGTGCATGTACAAAAGCAGGAATAGATATGAGGATTTGAATTTAGCAGGCATGAAATATTTACAGCAAGTTAAAAAATAGAAGAGTAGCCTATTCTTACCTGCTTGCGTCCTTTTGTAACAAAATTAAAAACAATATGAAAGTTTAAAAGAAGAACTTCTATGCAGAAAGTTGAAAACTGCATGAGATAACACAAAATACCTTCAATTCTTCAAATATTAACAGTTTTGTTTCTTTCAGTAACGGCTTCAAGCTCAGTGTAGATGTAGAATGAAAAACAAAAATGGAAGTTTGAGTCGGAGTCGAAGTTTCAGAATTCAAAACATGTGAGTTGACGGTTAAATGTTTGTAGTATTGCGCATGCGTCCGAATAGGCCAATCGCCATCGATCTCAGATCGTCATTTTTCAGTTCAAACTCTTGGCGGTTTGCAAGGATATTATTTAAAATTTTGGATAATACGGAATAATATTATTGAGAAGAGAAATATAATTTGGCGATAATATTTTATTGCAAATCTATGTAGTCGTTTATCATTATTCCTCAGCCTCATTTGATTGAAAAGAAATTGAATAAGAGGAATTTGCACAGACAAAAATTAAGAGTATGCAGTTACCGTAGTAGGTACAAAAAAACTTCCCCTCATAACTCCAAAAGCATACTATATATTTTTAATTATATAATTGAAATACGGTAATATAAATAAAAATACAAATCTTAGTACCCTTTGGGACAAAAAAATAATTGAATAAATATTGTAATTTCATTTTTTCTTGAAATTGATCCAACAGTAGACCTATTGGTTTTTTGACCACAATATAGAACATTGAATTATCATAGTTTTGATGTACGGTACACTGTAATAATTTCACTTGTTTACGCATTTCCCCACGACTTGTAGCAGCTCTAGCATTGACTGTGAACTATTCAATTTTGCAACAATAGACCAATAATTGGTCTAAATGAATTATAGACAAAATGAATTCGGAGCTAGGGAATGTTTTAAACACAAGTTTTGAAATTGCAGCTATTATGTTGGGAGGGAACCAGTTAGGAGGTGAACATATTATCAAAACTCCCCATCCCTACCCCTTGTGAATAAGGGATGAGGGTGGTTTAAAAGTTGACATTTTTCATTGTTATGCTTACACGCTTATAACTTGGGAAAATGCGTTCAACTGCCATTACTAGACATTCAAAAATGAAGCTTGATAAATTATCTACAAGTTTTGCTTCGTAGTGTTTTGGGATATTTTCAACTGTTTTGGAAAACATTTGCTTTTTAAAGGGTGAGATTGTTGAAATAGCATGGTTTTATACACTTTGGATCTTTAAAGGCTTATTACTTTCCAACAATGTGTAGTGAAAATGAATGCTTATAGTAGGTTTGTAAAGCATTTAACTCTCTTTAATTTGATTTATTATTTCACCATTTCATATTTCCTTCCGTTTTTATAGCAGCTTTAATGTGGGGGTGAAATTTACAACTTTGCAACAAGTGTCAACTTAGTGGTTCCACACCTTTAACAAATTAAGGCGCTACAGATGCGCACTTTTGCTGATTACCTCCTTACTAGTCCCAATGAGCTGTAAAGAAAAACTGTGTTCCAGACAACCCCTTTAGATTTCTTTGAAAAATAAAAAAAAAAATCTCAAAATTGAAAATTTAACCCCCACAGTGAAGCTGCTGTAACAATGAGAGGAAAACATGAAATAGTGAAATAATACATCACATTGAACCTCTATAACCCTTCGTCGACTGGACTATTATCATTGTTATAAAATGTTGTTTCAATTATTTTCAACAATGAAACCGTTTGAAAATGTTTTTTTTAAGTTGCATTGTTAGGAGATATAAAATAATATGGTAAAAATAAGTATCAGGTCAATAATTTATGATATGGAATATTTATTTCATAGAATGATACATTAATCAAAATATAATGGTACAGAATACAAATATTATACATTCACAAAATCAACTAGTACATACAAGCTTAAAAGGAGATTACTTGTGCCAGATAAGTTTCACAGAAAATACTGAAGAAGCATAATAATTATTCTAGAAACGGAGAACTTGTATAAATATATGACACATCAGACACCACTATAAAATAATGTGAAAGCTTTTATAAATCCAGAATTATCTGTTTTATTCAATACTCCTATCAACTTTAACTGCATGTAGAACATAGTGAAACTGTGAGGTACTGAAGAACCATCTGTTAGTTATGAAGTCATACATCGCTCCGTTCATTAGTACATTCCGACAACCAACTGTAAAAAAGAAGCATAATTGAGTTAGTTGAAAACGATTAAAAAATCCACCACTCATTCATAGAAATGAAAAATAGTATATAAAATATTAACCGATTTTGAAGATTGCTTGTTAGAATACAAATCCAAAATAAAAATGAACTAATAAAAAAGGGAAGAAAGTTTTCATTCGATTTCAAATATTGCACTTAATAAATGCTCAAAGCTTCAAGTTTCTTCTTCGACTTGTCTCATACGAAATAGCACTGAATAGCTAGCAGAGGAAATAATGACTCACCTTCCCACTTCTGGCCACTTACTACTATCAAACCTAAGCAGCTATTTCTCATGTCAAGAAAGTTCTTATCTTGAAGTATTCCGAGAAAGCGGTTTTATTCTATGAACTTGTGCCGTTTGATAGAATCCAAGAGATAAACTCACATTCCCATGATTTTGTAAAGAGTGAAACCAGATAACCTACATACTATAGTGAGGTCCACGTTATAATGACAGTATTTGATCAACTTTGGTTTTGCTATCCTTGTCTATCATTCGACAAAGCCGGTGGTACTATCCTTTTCTAGGTCCACAACGATGCCAATTATGTTTTTGACAGTGTAGAAATATAATTAATCAATGCAGAGAATCGGCATTGCTATTCTCCTATCTTTATCCACTGCCATTATAACGTGGACCTCACTATATTCGGACGATTTGAGACAAAGTTAAGAAACAGATGAAGTTTTGGCAATAACCTGTTTTTCTTTTCCGACTATTGTATTGTTTGCTCTATCCAATAAATGGATAAAAAAGTATGTTTTTTTCAAATTACTTGAAAATGGCATTAGTAGCCGAAACATGTCGTGCAAAATAATTTAAAAGAGTACTCATATGTATATTTTTATTTATATCAAAAGTAGCCCTAGAGAAAAATACAATAAGAAGATACATAGAGAAAAAATAGCATAAGTAGATATCCCATGGTATAGGGTGTTTATGTCGTAACTTTTTGTGATATCTCAAGCTGATAGTCCACGTAGTTCTTCCTCATAAAGCTATGTGACGCTGGCAGTCTCTCATATTGTGTCTTACATACAATCTCACCCGGCCAAAACAGTAAAAATCTACAATAATCGACAGTAATCGGCTTGAGATAACAGTAAAAGTTGCGACATAAACGCCCTATACCATGGGATATCTACTTATGACATTGTTTCTCTATGGTAGATATAAATAAATAAATAGAGTGCACCACCATCGAATTACATGCATTAAATGTAGAACTCCGAAGCTTGAAGCTACCTTCGCCACTACATCATTTTTCCACCCAAACCCGTGTTGAAATGGCTTAAACTCAAAGTAACAGAGCTACTTGGACAACATACTGGTTTGAAGATACAGTCATAACCGAAACGGCATGCCCTATCTCATGGGAAATCTATTTGTGTTTCCTTTCTATGTGGAAAGTATAATTAAATGTGATGGAATACTTACGCTTTTCGAGAATGGCTTTCAATTCACTGGGTGTGATGAACAGATTCCAGTTGTGAATTCCTTTGGGCACAATGTTGAGCACATTTTCGGCAATCACCACTGAACCCAGCCAGCTGGCGAACGTGCGATTTGGTGTTGTTATGAATAGTGAACCCCCGGGCTACAGACAAAATACAAGATACATTAATTTCATGATCATTTGTAAGAGTTAGGTTGAGTTCACTAAACTAAAAGTTATTTATTATTGACCGAACGAAGTGAGGTCTAAGATTCAAGTCGACGGTTTGGCATTTCTCTTAATGTTTAAATGTTTATATATTTATATGTTGCGCATTTACGGCGAAACGCGGTAATAGATTTTCATGAAATTTGACAGGTATGTTCCTTTTTGAATTGCGTGTCGACGTATATACAAGGTTTTTGGAAATTTTGCATTTCAAGGATAATATAAGAGGAAAAAGGAGCCTCCTTCATACGCCAATATTAGAGTAAAAATCAGAATATAGAATTATTCATCATAAATCAGCTGACAAGTGATTACACAGATGTGTGGAGAAGCCAGTCTATTACTGTATTTGTATAAGGTCTATAGTTTCAATCAAATACATTAAAGAGGTATACATCTTTAAGCTGGGTTTACACCAAAGTTATTAACAAAATGGTTATAACTTAATCCTTATAGATTCTATTAGATTGAACGGAAGTTGACAAACACATATGTTCATCATGTGTATGATAAGTTATGTTCAATCTAAGAGAATCTAAAAGGATTGAGTTATTAACATTTTTTTGATAAATTTGGTCTAATCGCAGCTTTAAGGTCTTTGGTTTCAATATTTTATTTTGCAGTCATGGTATTATTATGCGTGCCCATCAGTCACATTCGAAAAAACTAATTTAATAGGTGAATAAAAATGAACAAATGAACTAAATAATGCTGCAGAAATTATAATATTTTTGATTCTAAATAATTAATTTTCATCAGATAGAGAGATCATCACGGAACTGGATGAATTATATCATATGGAATACAAATTCAAACGTGAACTGAGTTTGTTAACATTTAAAACGGTTGACATCTGGTACTTGTGGATGAGAATACTGCGTGAGGTCTACTGTTCACAGAACTACTAGTATCTTCCAATCCTACAAACATGATGACAGTTTATAACTTTTTTCAAACTACTCTGTGTCAAGGGAAAACTTTAAATATGTGGATACTTATATGGGGAACGCGCCAACTAAGCACCCCGACAGTAAAGCTCCTTTTAAAACCACTTTCGAGGGGATTTACTGACGGCGTCAACTGAGCTCCTGAAAGAGGAGCTTTACTGACGGGGAGACTAGTTGTCATCAGCGTCCGAGGAGCTTAGTTGTCGTCTACGGTCCGGACAACTAATCCCCTCTGAACCAGTAGGGGATTTACTGTTGGGGAGACTAGTTGACGCTAGCGTGCAATGAGCTTGGTTGTCGTCACCGAACCCGACAATCAAGCTCCTCGCACGCTCTGAGTGCCGGAGTTTTCGCGAGTAAACTGACATATGTATTTCATGCACTTACTCTATGGATTAGATGACTGGGAAAGTCATTCATCGCTTTTTTAAGAGTTATATTAGAAAAAATACCATATTAAAAAATCAAGATTAACTTTGATCAATCATAATTAATCAAAAGAGAATAGTTACAAATTAATGAATAGTTATTCAAAAGAGAATAGTGACAAATCAATGTAGAATTATTCCTACAATTCACATTACATGGAAAAACAAAAATATAAGAGTATAAAGTTTCAATCTAAACTTTTAAATGCCATAAGTTGAAGACTGAACAGTGGATCAGAGTTTTGCTTGATAATATATGTTATATTCTATACATACGAGTCACTTGCGAGACGTACAAACTCATTCTGAAAATGCTTGCCAATTCAATAAAGAACATTTCCAAGTCAGTTGAATTTGGAAAGAGAAATAGTTTATTTTTTCATTTTATGTCTGCAGTGATAGAAGTGACAACAACAACAAGCTTTTCTTCTAATAATCGGATTCATAGAATGTGTGAAACAGTAATTGTGATTGTACTACTTCCCCGCCCGCTTCAGGCTGGTTTCAATGTTCAATAGGGTATTAGCTGTCGGGGAGCTTAGTTGTCGGGTACGATCACGACAACCAGACCCCTCATAGGCCTATCCAGCAGGGGATTTACTGTCGGGGAGACTAGTTGTCGTGAGCGTGTGAGGAGCTCCTTCGTTCTAGTAGGGGATTTACTGTCGGGGAGACTAGTTGTCGTGAGCGTGTGAGGAGCTTAGTTGTCGCCGACAACTAGGCTCCTTCGTTCTAGTAGGGGATTTACTGTCGGGGAGACTAGTTGACGGCAATGGTATATTTTACCAGGGGATTTACTGACGCCTGTGATCAAAATAGCGAGGAGACTAGTTGTCGGGGAGACAGGTTGGCGGCGACCCCTTATATGCAAAAACACAAACATTATTGGCGTACCAGACGAGTAACAAGATCTTGAAGGAATACATCTCACAAATCGATTTCCACCGAAAGATTTGATTACCAGGATGCGTCTAGAAATCAGAGCTTAAAAAGGATAATCACTTGATGTTACATAATCTAAGTTAATTACTGTAAGAATAAACATTTAAAAGAAAATACATAACTTCTTGAAGGAAGTTTTTTATAATGTGTAATATGAAGTTTATTACATCAAGTCTATTACAAAATAGATTCTGTACAATTAATTTACTCGGTTTTGTGTATTACATCATTCAAACAGTCATTTCAATCGTTATTCTATTGAATCTTGAACAACAATTTATTTATTTATTCATTTATTTATTGACAATGCAAATTACACTAATGTTGTAACATTGGTAGATAAAATGATAAGGTAGTCCTTGTGCTATTTTTCTTCCAAATTTATAGGTGACAATGTCCAAGGTTAGAATTTTACGTGTACAATTTTGATAAAATTATAGTCCAAAATAAACATGGAAACTATAGATTTTGAATTTAGATGGCTTGAATAAATAAATTGATTAGAAATATTCCATTCAATTAGCACTTGTAACGAATAATATTGAATTATTAAAGAAAATTTGGAACCATTGAAGAAACACAAACTTGTAAACAGTAAATAAATTCAATCTTATTTCAACTTAATAGAAATCAAACAACTGTGATTTTATAGAAATTCATAGACATGGTCTAGGAAGAAAAAGTGTAATATTTTTGTTTTTTATCCAGTTTTGAATTCCTTATCCAAAATGTATTGTGTGGGTACTAATAACTCTAAACTAAATAATAATGATTTGATTGGTGATTGCAACCCACGTAGGAAGGAAGAACAAAATATTTTTTGCATTCAACAAAAATAAAAAACAAAAAAATGTTATATAAAAATAATAAGATAAATTAAGTTGAACACTACTATGTGAAACTGTGAGAACGAACCTATTGCAATGGACAGAACACGGAAGTTATGGGTCATACAGGAGTGGCGTGGCCGTAGTCGAGTGAAACAGATGCTGGCTTTATAATTCAGAGGCCCGGGTTCGAGTCCTGCTCCGGCAAGATATTTTTCTAGGGCCACTCCCGTGTTTGGGATGAACACGTTAAGTCGTCGGTCACGGCTGTCTAAAAGCAGTCGTTGAGTCATGTCAGAGGCTCTGGAATTGATCAAGTTCGAGCTGAAAACTCTGACACCAGACCTGAGCCAGTCAGGTCACTCGATATTTTTATTATTATATGGGCCATAAACATGTACCATGATACTAGTATGAAACACTGAGTAGAATCTTTATGATTTTGAACTGACTGAAGTTTTGTAAGAGTGAGTAGGAGTAGTCACCTTTATAGTTTGTAGACATGCTTCAAGAAATTCTTTCTTATTTGGAACATGCTCGACAACTTCTGACGCGACTAAACCATCGTACGTGTTCTCTGCCGATTTCGCGTGTTCCTCTATCGAGCTACAGATGTACTTTGGTTTATTAGGCAATGTGCTGGCTTCTGCATGCGCTGTTGCCAATTTTACAAGATCGTCACCAGGTTCTATGCCTGTAACATCGGCTCCAAGACGAGCTAAGACCTGTTGAAGAAATGAATATTATGATTTGAAAAACGTTTTCTCAATTTGTAAATACAACTACAGTATATACATAATGAGCAATAATATATATTCAGTATCACACTTGATATTATATGAGAATTCTATACCTACATAATAAACAGTGAAAAATATATTATTTTTTATTTGGTCTAACAATAATAAATAAAAAAAATAGGTTTAAATCCTATTATATTAAACGAGCAATTTCTGTATATGGTTATCTGGTTATGTATGTCCAACGGATCTCGAAAACGGCTCTAACGATTTTTACAAAATTTGGAACACAGTAGGTTTATGATATAAAAATTCGATTGCACTAGGTCTCATCCCTGGGAAAACTCGCTGAAGGACATGAAAATGATAATAAATTATTCATCCTTGGAAAAACAGATGATAGTTCCTTCGTCTATTGATGATTGAAGTGAGTGAGCAAGTGCATGTGTGTGGGACTGAGATAAAATTATGACTCAGCTGTTGAACTTTTGTAATAATTCAATCAGGTACTTAGTGCCGGTTGCGCAAAAGCCGGTTAAATTTTACTCCTGATTAATTCCAGTAGAACCAATCAGAGAAGGGATCTTTTTGAAATGGTCTTCTCTGATTTGGTTCACGTGAAATGAATCAGGATTAAAATATAACTGGCTTTTGTGCAATCAGGCCTCTGTGAGAGAAATTTTTGCATTCCTCTGGGAATTGATCTCAATTTATTCACTGTGATTATATGGAACATTACTGTATGAACTATAAATTATATATTATAATTTCTTCTTTCGTAATAATTTTTTCGTGCTTTTTTACTCGGAGCGAAGCTCGGTCTCCCGATATTGGGAACACTTAAAAATGGTAATCATATGAATTGGCTATTTTGAATTGGGATTATAGATAACAAATTAATAAAAAACCATAAAAATTCAGTTACTTTTCAACTGTTCAGTAACAACTCAAATTTAAAAATCTTCCAAATCCAAATCTTCAGGTATCCTGTTGGAAATTTCATCAATTCACACTATTTTAAAAGATAAAACCGTGTACCTTCAAAACATTAGATACAATAGCTTCATTGATAAATTAGTTCCTAACTTTGATTACAATACTTCAAATTTGAATTTCCCTTGACGATGAATAAAAAATATTTCTATAATGTCATCTAAGTGATTTACCACTGTTTAGATTATTAATATTTGTTTGTGTTATTGGATTTGATTTTCTTCTTTAGGCCTACTTACTTCTGATAGGATTCCACCTCCGCAGCCTACATCACATATTTTCAAACCTTGCAGGTATTTGGAGTTTACTTGTGTTTCATCTTCTTTTAGTTGTCCAGCATTTATAAAACCATTAGCTATAAACTTCACCCTGAAAAATTACAATTTAAATTGAAAATGCGAGTAAAATAGTAAATTTCAATTTATCTAATTTATTTTGAGAAAAGAAATTAATTAACCAGAATTATTTTGGATTTTTAAATATTAATAAAATATTGCTCAATTTATTGAAAAGAGTAATATCACTTAGCGAGAGGCCAAGTTGATAGAAATTTTACAATTTAGCATGTGATATTTCATGTCCATAGTGTGGTTACAGAGCCACAAAGACATGACAGAAAAATTAAATTTGTGTGAAAAACATGGTTTTTCAGTAATTATCCGCCATTTTTTCCGCCATCTTGAATTGAATTTTATTGAATTTCTTGTTGTCGGATCCTCGTGGTATAAGGACCTTAAGTTTAAAATTTCAAGTCAATCGGTTCATTAGGAATGGAGTTATCGTGTTCACAGACATACACACATACACACACAGACCAACACACAAGACTCAGGGGACCTTGAAAAGTATAGAAAAATTGAAATTAGGGTAATTAATTTTTTTGGAAAGCAATACTTTCCTTACCTATGGTAATAGGACAAGGAAAGTAATAAACCTTCAGACCTATGTAAGTTGATAAAAGATGTTCAAGCACTATCCGCAGACCTCAGGGCCTAGCACAATTTCAACAACTAAGCATCAGCGACAAAATCCTTTGTCACCAGGAGAACGGCTTACTACAGATGAAATATCTCGACTATGTGTTCTTTTTATGAACTGCTCTACCTACCTCATGCACGAGAAGGAGGTTACTAAGTCCATTTCTCAAGGATGGGGTGGACCCCCATTAGTTTCCCAGAAAGGAGACTCATGCCAGTTAATAGAGCTGATAAATAACTATACAGAGTATGAATTTGAAAAAAATCGGTCGTCATTTTTTAGAAAATCGTGAAAAACATGTTTTTTGTAGTAATTATTCGCCATTTTTCTCAAGAATATTAGAGAGCTCTTGCAATTTTCCCAGAAATGAGACTCATGTCAGTCGATAGGGCTTATGAATAGCTATCCATGGTATAAATTTGAAGAAAATTGTTAGAGCCGTTTTCGAAAAAAAACCGTGAAAACATGTTTTTTTTAGTAATTATCCGACTTTTTTTGCGCCATCTTGAATTGAATTTCTTATTGTCGGATCCTCATGGTATAAGGACCTTAAGTTTAAAATTTCAAGTCAATCGGTTGATTATGAATGGAGTTATCGTGTTCACAGACATACACACACACAGACCAACACCCAAAAATCATGTTTTTGGACTCAGGGGCCTTGAAACGTATAGAAAACTTGAAATTAGGGTACCTTAATTTTTTTGGAAAGCAATACTTTCCTTACCTATGGTAATAGGGCAAGGAAAGTAATAAACCTTCATACCTATGTAAGTTGATAAAAGGTGTTCAAGCACTACAAGCCTCTCCCCTCCAGCCATCTCCAAATTTGAATGAATGAATAAACAATACGATGAATGAAGCTTACCTCAAGTCATTCATAGCGTGAAGGCCTTTCATGTGGCCCCTTGGGTCCCACCACTCATTCACAAGCTGTTGATGTTTCTCCAGTTCAGTCTTATCAACATTCCCTTCAAAGTTCGAACTATTCGGTGGAGAACTTTCTGTTCCTGCATCAGTCTTACTACTAAACAGAGTAGTAGTAGAAGTGCCGCCACATGAATGATTCAACGTTCTGTAAAGAGTGAAAGCAAAATTTCAACCTAAAAAATCTCAATACACATTTATATTACAATGCATGTAAGGTCTTATACCTTATACCTAAATCTGCATCCTTTACCCAGAATATGGGATCGATGGCGTCAAAAACATAAAATACCATACACAAAACAAAAACATACATGAGGCGTGTATTGCATTAGAACCCCAGCAAAACAATACTGGTGTCTATTCGCGTAAGTAGCCAACAGTGTTCTGGCTGGTGTTAGAAGTGATACCTAGTGTCTGAACACCAAATTCTGGTGTCCCTAGTGTAATGAGCGCAAAAGTAACTGAAGCCCTGTAACTCGCTTTTAGATTGGTGTTCTCAAGTAATAAAAGCTCAAGTTAAATCAACAAATGTAAATATACGTTTCTGGCAGTGGAATTCCACCAGCAGGTACATAGAAAGTCTTAACCCTCGAGATCTGTTTTCGAGATATCAAACTAACTCCTAAGATGAATCCTAAATTGTGCTATGCTATCAAAATAATATGGCAAAAATTTTATAGGCTACACTCATTAGATTCACTTAAAATTTTCAAAGTAGGCTATATGCAACGCTTATTACCTATCTCAAAGCCCGTATTAAATTAGGACACAGGTCTGGGACAGAAAGTTTCCAAGTAGAATCATAGCAGAATCACAGGACATTTTGTTCTAATTGCGTTCATTACATCACGGTCACGATACGTAACACTAGGTATTGGTAGCCGAACATCAGGTTTTGGTGTCTCACTCCGATTAGCCAGACCGGCTACAGCTGGGACACCATTGATAGGAATGTCACTGGTGTCCCAGTTTACTTTACACACGTACCTTTCTGGAGTCGCCCTGGTGTCCTTATGTTATACAACGGTCTTAAAGCAATCGTTACCGTAGATACAGAGATACTAACTTAGTGTCTTAATTTTTTACCAATTGGTGTTTTTAAGATTTGACGCCATTGAATGTGGGTAATGGATGAAGAACTTCTAAGTTAGGGTATTTCTACCTCAGTCTAAAGCCGCGTTTACACCGGAGTTGGCAATAAAAAATTGCCGATTTCGATTGCAGACGCTAGTTGCCGATGGAAGTCTGCAACTTGTACTTGCAACCTGGGCACATAGTTTGTTTTTAGGTCTGCAACCTGCAACTGCAACTAAACTTTACAGTATGTAGAAAATCAGACAGTATGTAGAATGTCGAGTGCTGAAGAGGTTGTTCTTGCTGCGGCAGCGTGTGTTATTTTATCAAATGTAGAAAACCGAGAAGATACTGGGTTCGACCTTCATTGCAGGCAAGAGCAAAGTATAGCGGCAGCGATCTTTTAAATGATTTAAATCGAGATGATACAGATCCTTTGACGGGAGAATTGAGATGCGATGGCAGTGTAAAAAACTTTTTAAGAATGTCAAGTGACGATTTTGAAAGTTTAATTGTTGGTATTGGACACATAATTAGTAAACAGGATACTAACTACAGGAAAGCAATTCCAGTGCGAGAAAGATTGGCTATTACATTGCGCTTTTTGGCGAGTGGCGACTCTTATACTAGTATCAGTTATTTGTTTAAAGTTTCCAAAAGTGCGATATCTATTTTAGTGCCAGAGATTTGTGAGGCTGTTATAGGTTTCCTGAAGGATAACATACAGGTGAGCAAAGAAAGAAAATTACTAAATATTGTTATTTTTAGATTCCTTTTATTTGTTTACGTTGTGCACTGAGTTGAATAAATCTAGACAAAAGTTAATTGTTAATAAATCTAGACAAAAAAAGTTGCAACCTGGTAGTGACTTGTTAATAAAATATGAACACAAAGTTAAGTTAATGTTCCAAAGTAACACAATTCATAAAATTAGAAATAATGTATACATCAAAAAAACTCCAAATCAAACAAAGAAACTCTATAGCTTAAGAAATATATAGCTTAGCTTGAGTAATGTATAGCTTAGCTTACATTGCACTAGCACAAACAACAACCAAACAACAAAACACAACAAGTCACGACGACTAGCCTGCTTGAACTGAGGAACTGACGCAGCGCGACCACGTGGAGCCAACAGGGGGGAGGGGTAGCGGGGGTAGTTGCAGACTCAAGTTGCAACTCAAGTTAGCGCTGCAACTCGCATTGCCAACCGGGATTGGCAACCGCCTTTGATCTTTACCGACTCCGGTCGGAAAACCAAATTTCGATTGCCAACTCGCAAAATCGGTCTCTAACTACGGTTGGCAATGCGAGTTGCAGTTGTTTTAATGCGTGCAACTCAAAATTGCCGATAAATGTCGGCAATCATTGGTTGCCAACTCCGGTGTAAACGCGGCTTTACTCTCGTTTTTCTAAGACTCTTTTAATACAGCTATAGCATTAAATTAATAACAAATGATAAGCTTAATTCTTACTTCTATTTTCTAGATTAGTCACACAACACACAAAACCTTTACCAAACGGACACTAGGTAGGCTATAGTCGCTCTTTACGGATCTTTCGGCTCTGGGGAGCCCCCGGCCGATGGGTAGGTTATCACAGTCATGAAGAGTAAAAAATTAAAACTATAACAGAGAGTAGACTATACCAAATACGAATAGGACAATAATAGCTATGATGAAATATTCCTAAAGATTCAAGTTATAAAACTACTGTCACTTACCGTATCAAATTCTGTGAAAAGAATTCAGAGGAATTATTTCTGAAAATAATATTTCTGAATGCCGGATGGCCCATGAAGTGACAAGCCATTTTGAATATTAATTTTCGGTGTTGCTTATATTACTTCACATGAAAATAATTGTTTAATATAATTTTAATTTTGAATCGGAAAAAGCGAAAATCTAACCTCTTCTCTTAGCAGAAGACGGATAACATAGATAAATCATAAATATCGATAATAGCCGTCTTATCGATAGTTCAATTTGATTTCGATAATATATCGAGCTGATCGAGAGTCGACTTTAATAAAGAAGGCGGTTAATTTAAAATAATTAGGTGGTATCCTATTCCTCTCAATATTCAAATTTTAATTTGATCCAATTTTATTGTTACCTATGTATCTTTATTCAGCATTCAAGCTTTTGGTATATAGGCTATAGATATGAAAATATTTCCACCGACATGACTTACTATAGAAAAAAGAAGTTAAACTCCTACAATTTTTTTTTATAAAACGTATGCCGTAACACGTTTTGTACAATATGAGTAACTTTTTTTAGAAGTATGCTCTTTAACAAAGTGTACAACTGAAAAAATTGTTTGCTTCCACTTAATTGTAGACAAAAATTATTGTGTAGACGTAATGATTTTAACTTAAACAAAACTTCTAGTCCAAAAATCAAAATATTAATGTAAGAAAAGTACAGGGTGTAAGTGTACGTCCAGTGCCAAAATACCTTACATTAAATTTTTGCACTGGACGTACACTTTAGCCAAAGTACAGTCTTTTTAATGTTCCTAGAATAGAACGTGTATTCTCCAATGTATAGAGGAGGCTGTGATGAAAAAGGTATATTTAGCATATGAGTAGTGTTGAATGTTTATTCAATTCATATGATTACATCTTCTTATGAAAACAAATCAACAACTACTTTAATAAAATTTTGGAAGACACTGCAGTGAAGGAGCAAAATTCTTAGTGGCATTTTCATCTTTTAAAATAAATTTGGGAAGTGACCGAGTGAAGGTGCAAAATTTTCAGTGACATTTTCATCTTTTCAAAGCAAAAAGGCGGTAATCAACATCATGCCTAACATATTGGAATTGGTAACTTGTGAAGATAATCTTGATATAAGTTTGTCGGTTGGGAATAGCTATGAGAGTGGTAATGGAGCTTCAGCTTACAATTATGAATATGGTGGGAATGGAGGTGGCTCATCTTACAACTATGACTGTGGTAACAATAATGCACAAAATATACAAGCATTTTCAAGTTCTTCCAAGGGAGTTGAATCGATCGACGATGTTGACGTATTTGATAACATACTGGCCAACGCAGGATCAAAGCTAGTTGTGCTCAAGTTCCATGCAACATGGTGTCCACCATGCAAAGGAATTGCACCTAAATATGTGGAGTTGGCTAAGCAAAATCCAGATGTTATTTTCCTGGAGATCGAAGTCGAAGAGGACGCTGCTGCCGATCTTGGCTCAAGATATAACGTGAGAATGATACCCACATTTATATTTATCAAGAACGGTGAACAGGTTGACGCTTTCTCGGGAGCCAACTGCTCAGAGTTGGAGAAAACAATTGAAAGACTAAAATAGACACAGTTTGTTTATTAAATTAAGTGAGTGATGATACAGGTACCGAGGTACAGCTCCATTTAAAGATGCAGCAATCAAACAAACCATTTTAACACACAATTACTCTTTGAACTATATAGCTTAAAGAGTTTGAAAGGATATAAAAGCTATAACTTTAGGCTGCAAATTGAGAGGGTACCAACAATGGGAGAGTGTTGAAAAAAATAAAGATAGTAAAAAAGTGAAAAAGGAAGAACAATTTAATAAGAGACAAAAGAGTAAACCCTAAAATATTTAAAAAGATAATTTAAAAACATGTTAAAATATATTCCTTTCTCTTCAATATTAAACTTTTCTACCCAATTTCAATTTAAGCAAAACAGTGTTTTATTTTGTCATTTTTAATAAAAATTCTAAAATTTATTTATGGCTGTTTTTTTAAATCTATAACCTTCATATATTCCAAGATTGTTTCTTGTGCAGGTATTAAATTTAATATACCTGTATACTGTAAACCTTTATAATATTCCATTCTATGTAATCTGAAGTAAATGAACAGTACGGTACGCACATTTAGATAGAATATTGGGGTCTGAGCTTTGCTCTGGAGTACAAAAGCATAAAAATTTATTACAAAAGAAGAAATTATAATAAAATTGATACAGAAATGCTTTATCTAATCACAGTAAATTGAGAATAATTCCTTGATGAATGCAAAAATTTTCCTCACAAAGGGCCAGTTGCACAAAAGCCGGTTAAATTTTAATCCTGATTAACTTCACGTGAACCAAATCAGAGAAGATCATTTCAAAAAGATGAATCTACTGGAATTAATCAGTATTGAAAATAACCCAGCTTTTTTGCAACCGGCACCACGGTATATAGAATTTTTCATCTAATTACCGTGACCGGCACTAAGTACCCGATTGAATTATTACAAAAGTTCAACAGCTGAGTCATAATTTTGACACAGTCCCACACACATGAACTCGCTCACTCACTTCCATCACCAACAGACGATGGAATATATATTATCAGCTGTTTTTCCAAGCATGAATAATAATTATCCTTTTAAATTTCCTTCAGCGAGTTTTCCCAGGGATGAGACCTAGTGCAATCGAATCTTTATATTATAAACCTACTATGTTCTGAATTTCGTGAGAATCATTAGAGCCGTTTTCGAGATCGGTGAAATAAAAACATCCAAACATATAAACAGAGGTTGCTCGTTTAATAGCATAGGGTTTATCATGATTATTAAGCATATATTTTTGTTGGAATAGGCTACTGTCATACCCTAATCAATGGAATAATAAGCATTATTAAATAAAAATGTTCTTTGATTTTTTTATAGCTCACATCAATAATTATTATACCAGCTATTCTTTAATCTTAACTTTCAAATTCCTGTGTTCTGATCACATATTGTGATTTTGGGATCCTTTGATCTTGAGCTCAGGAGAAATCAGTGATACTTGAATTTATTGTCACCCATTATATTTTTGATTTTTCATGAATTTTAACTTTCCTCAAACTTGTATGAACTCTTCCTACTTCAACTCTAGACTCTTTGCCTCTGAAAAACTGATTAGGCTACTTTCATTTCGAAATTCTAGAGAATTTATCATGTTATACTCTTTTGTTATTTGAATTGTCATTCCTATATAAGATCAAATTACAATATTTCTCTCGTAGGATATCCCAGTCACATAAATTTAATAATATTACTGGAATTTGTATAAATTTATTGCTTTACTTTTAACGGAAAAATAACCAACAGCTAAAGATGCAATCCAATTGCATCTTCTATTATTTTAGAGGTTTTAATTGCCTCGCTCATTATTTCTCGTTTCTTGCAATAGAGCCGATAACTAGGTTTCTAGTCATAGCATCCTCCCTTTATCTGTGATGAGCGCATGCGTGGAAGATCACAGCAGAGAGGAACCCATGTTATCCACAGAACCCAGATGCAGTTAGTAGTTGGGTTTCTTGAAGCGCATCAAGTGACCCAATTGCCACTGATGTGCGGTACAAGAGAAAGAAGTAGGCAAAATTACGATGCAAGTGGGAGTGAAGAACAAGATAATATCATTATAATGGATGGTATTACAACATTGCATTCTTCACCTTGTTTCTATGTTGAATTTCATGGCCAACTGCCTAGAAACTTATCTACCGTAGGTACGCGTCTTAAACTTTCATGTTATCCTTCAATGAAGATTATTTCTAGTTCTTGCGCCTCTCCTTCCTTTCTGAATGATTTTTCATGAGAGTCGATAACTTCTTTCTCGGACAATAATTCTATATGAGAATTCGACCGAGTCACTGTCAATAATGTTGTAGAACCGTTCCATAATGAAATAAAAACACATATATTCAAATTCTACCGTTTTATGGTCCTGTACCAAAAATAAAACTGTAGTGTTTGACAGTATATTTGTGTTTTTATTTCATTCTATATGAGAAGTTAGTTTTATGCCAGTTCCAAGGTACGAGCGAATAACTATGACGATTCAATGGGCCATATGAATAAAGTTGAGCATTTGCTAATACTTCAAGTTTCAAGTTTTATTGTTTACATCAGCAATACAACAAAATAAAAAAAAAAACATCTCATCAGATACCTATAACTAACAATTTAAAGATACTAGGCACTTTTGAAAGGTTAAATTTTGCACTATATCATAATGTATCAATAATACAGTAGAAATTAACTTTAAACTTATAAGTACACAACTCATATCAACATTTTGGAATAATGAACTGATGATGGAAATGAACCTTAACATTTTATGTGAGAACCGATGCAAACAAAAATACTATTCACAAAAGAGCTTCCGCAAAGCCCTTGTCCGTGAATAGGAGTTTGAATAATGAGACATATGAAAAATATAAGACACATACATCAATATTCGACAATTGACACATCAGAGCATTCCCCTTATTACAAATATCTCATAGTGATATAAACTTCATGTGAACAGTAGGGAGGAAGCCACCACTAAATATAGGTATTTTAAGACAGAAAAGAGAATTTAAGACAGAAGAGAGAAGAAGAAGAAAAATGTTTAGGTTTTTATGACAATTTATTTACTTAGCTTACTTCTAAAATATGGAGCAAAAACTGTGACCACTAGTGTGGAATCGACAACACTAAATATGCTGTAGCTTATTTGTGGTCCTCAGCTAACAAAATATTATTACATTATACAACCAGTTCAAATCATCTTAATGAATGAATGAATAAAAGTATGGTCTGACTAGATAAAGCACTACTGTAGCCTATTAATAATTTATTACATATACTAATAATTATTACATGTTCCGAATGCATTTTAGGCTATTATTATAATCGAATCACAATCATCACACAAAATTGATGTACCCTACACAAGATTAAAAAAGATAATGACTCATTCTAGTAATTTTCTTTAAGACTTTTCAATTTCCTGCCATCTTCAGCCAGCAACCTTCCCCTTCCAAGTTTCAAATGTAACCTAGAAGCCCTTCTTCTAAATAATCCTATAAACTACATGTCAGATTTCTTTCAACTGCCAGTAGAAGAATATTTTTTAAATGTATATTTGAATTGCTATTGTATTTTTTTATTTTTTCATACCTATGTATCTGTGCTTTAAGTAATATTGTTTGTATTTTATAAAAACACTTCACTTATATGGGCTACTTTTGTTCAAATTAATAAAAACAAAAAACAATACAAAAACTTGATGCCCTTTATTAAAAACTTTAAAATATTTTAACGACTAGTTTCGACCATAGGTCGTTTTCAAGTTAACATAAAACCGATCCGATTTTCAAGTTTTCGACCTATGGTCGAAACTATATAGTCGTTAAAATATTTTAAAATTTCTAATAAAGGCTACTATAGTGAGGTCCACGTTATAATGGCAGTGGATAAAGATAGAAGAATAGCGATGCCGATTCGCTGCATAAATTAATTATATTTCTACACTGTCAAAAACATAATTGACATGTTTGTGGACCTGGAAAAGGATAGTAGCCTACCACCGGCTTTGTCGAATGATAGACAAGGATAGCAAAACCAAAGTTGATCAAATACTGTCATTATAACGTGGACCTCACTATACAAGTTTTTATTAATTTGTTTGTATTTTATTTGACATTTCCGATAGCATGTTGTATTGTGCCTTAAAGCAATAAATTCATTCTTATTATTTTATTCTCATTCTTATCGAAACTAAACAGCAGGCCTATATCCTTGTCGCTAGTAAAATTGAAGTACCTACCTAAATATGATTTTATCCTGTGCGAAAATGTTTTCTCCAACCAATCATCAAATCATTTACTGTTGAAATCAATCTCAAGTTTCAATAAGCCTGCAACAGTGGCTAGTAGGCCTACTATTTGAAAGTGTTCTGCTTCTAACAAGCGTCCTACACTTTCATAAATCCTATTAGGTGAGTGATCTGTTATTGTTCTTTATTATAACCACTTACCCATCAGATCGCTTAAGGATTTGCCACACTGTGATGTGTCCATCGAAATCGTCATGATTCGTCACTTTTCACGGTCAATCACATCCAAACAGATTGCCACCCCTCCCCCTCTCCATCATCAAACTCCTTGCTTTTGCAACGGTTCAAGAGAAAAGATGAGTGAAGTCCTTCAAACACGTTTGGAAAAAGCAGGAAAACAACTACTGGAGGTATTTTTGTGAACATGAAATTTATTGAAAAATATAAATATTCCAATTGTAGGCCTATCATTTCATACTACCGTACCCATAACTCATGGGAAAGCACAAAAAAGACAAATATGATTTGGGAAATGCTTCCTTTTTATTCATTTTGACAAAAAACTCTATCAATAAACGTGAGCACGTGGTGCCTTTATCACTTTCCATCAATTTAATTTTTAATCGTAACTTTTAAATGAAAGAAGAAGAAAAAGAAGATGAAAAATAAAAAGAAGAATGACTCTTTTTCTTGTTGATGTGATGAAGTTCGGACAGTAATGTCCACTCTACCACTTAACCACGAAGAAGAAAAATTATGATGATGACGATGAGTTCGATATTCTGATAGCATTGATATTTTTTCATTAAATAATGATTTGAAAAGGTGCCGGTAAATAATTCTTCTTCTTTCACTATTTCTTTTTCTTCTTCTTCTTCTTCTTCTTCTTCTTCTTCTCTTCTTCTTCTTCTTCTTCTCTTCTTCTTCTTCCGCCGCTGATGGTCTGGTCATTATTGTTGTTAATTGTGTGTTGGACACCTTACCAGAACGTCCTTGACTACTCTAGTCTGTTGCTGATAGCGTAGATGCTGATAGCAAGCGCTGGAAAATTAGTGGTCTTATCTCTGCGATAAAATTGCAGCCTAACAATGAGCGGCAGGTGGTGACCACCTTGAGACAGAGAGCATCATTGTTTGTCTGTTCAATCTCCAGAACGCTTTTCGTCTCTTTCTTTTTTCTTTCTCCTATCTCTCGTTTTCCCATTCCATTATTCTGTACATCCGATTCGGCGCGTGCCAGAGCGCTTGCTGTAATCGCGCAACAAGTAGAAGTTTCGCTAGTTATTTATTTATCCGTCAATTACACTCTCCGATTCCATCCTCAATGATATTGAGAAAACAATTATGAAGACACTGTGCTGTAGTTTGAAGCGGTGATATAAATAAGCATGCTTGTGGAAATATGGAGTTTGATAGAAGAATATGAGTGTGGAGTACAGAAAATAAGTTAGTAATGATTGAAGTAATTCATCATGAAGGTGCGTGCAGAACTATCAATCAAAACTCTTTAATGAATTCTTTTGATGACTTTTAAATCACTTTTAATGAATACTTTTCCCACTCTTTCTCCCTCTACCTTTCTTCTCTCTTTTTTCTAACACACCCTCAGCTTTTCCTTTATCTCTGCTGGCTCTCTCTCCTGCTCATTCATCTCCATAATATCAATAATTCACTCTCATTAGGCTGTATTTCTCTCTCGTTTATACCGGTACAACAATTTTTAACCCTTCCTTCCAACTTTTTACTTTCCTTGCCCTATTACCATAGGTAAGGAAAGTATTGCTTTCCGAAAAAAATTAAGGTACCCCAATTTCTAAATTTCCATACGTTTCAAGGTCCCCTGAGTCTTGGGTGTTGGTCTGTGTGTGTGTATGTGTGCATGTCTGTGAACACGATAAAAATTTCAAGTGGAAAAGATTGAGAGTGAAAATCTCTACAATTAATGATGAATAACATTTCCACCTAAAATTGAAAATATGCTCGAAATTCGAGAAAATGTGATTATTTAATTGCAAACTGTTGGCAACTGTTGATTCTATTAGATCATTCACTATGAAGAGATAGCAGTCCTCGTGTGTCTCCAGCGTTATTATCCTGTCACCAGCTGGCTTGGATCTTTGAATAGTAGACTTGAGATGCGCGTGTACACTAGCGTCAGGTGATCAATTTTCATAACGGCAAGGAAAGTTGTGTGAGTGCGCCAAACCAGATTTTTTATAATTTACAGGCACATTTCAGCTTTCTAAATCAATATTCTCAGTTTTCTTTCTCCAAACTAATACAAACTACTTTATACTTACCTTCTTCTTGTTTACAAAGTCGGACATTCTAGTATTTATAGACATATTATGAATATACTATTGGCTACCCACTGTAACAGGAGACGAATATAGTCTTGTAGAGGTATATTCCAGTAAATAACTAATAGTGAGTAGGTTTTTGATTTTGTATTCAAATTTTTAAAATAAATGCAATATTTCTCAAGTTTTTAATTTATTGTGATACATTCTGTGATTCAATTAGAGTTTAAAATCAACCTTCGAGATTCAAAATTTTTAAATTATTATTCCTGGACCGAAAATCAAGTGACGAATCAGTGTGTGATTACATAACTTCTTTTGGACAACATTAACATTTTATAAAAATTTTTGGAGACAAATAGGCCTAGTACAGGCTCAGCCTAGTTTTTCCTCCAATGTCATAATTGTATTATGATTATAGTGTTTTATACAATGAATGAATGAAAATTTATTGTCTGTATTACAAAGTAACATTTGTATTTATGGAATAAAAAATATTTGTATTTGAATAATATCATACTTGCAGCTCTAGCGCCAATCCTCCTCATCTCTCTAATATTATTGAACGTCTATTTTGCCACTCTACCATCCTCTATGCTGTAACAGCTCGTAAATCTTCTTTCATCCTCTTTCCTTGGTCAATCTCCTCCCATCGTTCAATTCTTATCAAAAGATTTGTCTCGAAACCTCTTTCATTCGTGTCACAGATGAATCCTTCTTCTTTCCTCTCTCTTATTTGCCTTCTTCTTTTCATTCCTCTTCTTCACTGCACTCCTCCCCCTTCTACACCTCATTGTACTCATCCTTCTCCTCCACCTCTCTGTCCTTTTCTCCATTTCATCCTTTTCTCAGCATTCTCCTCCTCATTTTCCTTCACCTGCTCCTCATTTTCCTCCACCTCCTCCTCATTTTCCTCCACCTTCTCCTCCTCCTCCTCCTTCTCATTACCCTCCACCTCCTCCTCCTCCTTCTTATTTTCCTCCCCCTACTCCTCATTTTCCTCCACCTTCTCCTCCTCCTCCTCCTCCTCCTCCTCCTCATTTTCCTTCACCTCCTCCTCATTTTCCTCCACCTTCTCCTCATTTTCCTACATCTTCTCCTCCTCCTTCTCATTTTCATTCACCTCCTCCTCATTTTCCTTGACCTCCTCCTCATTTTCCTCCACCTTCTCCTCCTCCTCCTCCTCCTCCTCATTTTCCTCCACCTCCCCCCTTCTCCTCCTCCTTCTCATTTTCCTTCACCTCCTCATTTTCCTCCACCTCCTACTCCTCCTCATTTTCCTCCACCTCCTCCTTCTCCTCCTCCTCCTCCTTCTCCTCCACATCATTTTCCTCCTCCTCCTCCTCTTCCTCCTTCTTCTCCACATCATTTTCCTCCTCATCCTCATTTTCCTACAACTTCTACTCCTCCTCCTACACCTCTGCCCTACCAACCTCCTTTTTACTCCTCCTACCCCTCATTCTTCTCTCCCTCCTCCTCCTCATTCTCCTCCACCTTCTCCTCCTTATCCTCCACATCATTTTCCTCCTCTTCCTCATTTTCCTATACCTTCTCCTCCTCCTCCTACTCCTCTACCCTACCAACCTCCTTTTTACTCCTCCTACCACTCATTCTCCTCTTCCTCCTCCTCCTCCTACTCCTCTTCCCTACCAATCTCTTTTTTCTTCTCCTTCTTCTCAGTCTCCTTCTGATCTCCTCTCACTCCTTTTCATTCTCATCCCAATCCTTCTCCTCCTCCTCCTCATCCTCCTCTTCCTTCACCTCCTCCTTCACCTCCTCCTTCACTACCTCCTTCACCTCCTCCTTCTCCTCCCTCTCCTAATCCTCCTGCTCCTCATCCTCTACCTCAGTCCTCCTCTTCCTCTTCCTTTCTCACTACCTTATTCTCTTCTTCTGCTAGCTGTATCTTCCTCTTCTTCTTCTTCTTCTTCTTTTTCTTCTTCTTCTTCTTTTTCTTCTTCTTCTTCTTTGTCTTCTTTCTCTAATTCGTCTCCTGCCTCCACTTATTCTTTTTCACAACACCAACAACAGATTAAGGTGCACTTCTTTGTAGTTAGCTTCACGCGATGGATGATGGTCAGTTTCCGATATTGCAAACCATAAACGACCTCACATCCTCAAAGAAAATGTTAGTTTTGCTAAAACTACGTTCCGCTCAAGACAGAACATTGTCTCGCTTCTGCTATCAAATCTTGTAGTACCGTACTTTTCAAAATCTTGTTCTCATCAATTCTTGTTCCATTTATAATAATTTATCGTACCTGAATTTTTCTCAATCTTCATCAAGCTGTGGTTTTTATCGGATAGTCTCCGGATTATTGTAACTTCTGTTTTTTCTCAATAAGATCAAAAGTGCGTAAATGTGATTATTGTATTACGAATAGTGAAGTGAGTGTATGAGATTTGGAACTGAAATGAGCTGAAATCAGAATTACAATGATGGTAATATTCGATGTGGGTAACTTAGTCAGCCCTAGTAAATTTGGATTATTTCATATAGGTAAGGAATTTTCAAACTTCTTACAGTATGCCTACATTCTAGTTGAGTTTTCATGTTTTTCACAAACTCAATATAACCAGAGAAAACTTCTATAATATGTGTATTTTCTCATTTTTATAGTCTATTTATAGTCTATAGAATGTATCTAATAATAGACACTTATTGACATGGGCTACTTTTAAATTAATAAAACAAAATAAATCTTATAGCACCCTTTATTTTAAAGTTTTTTTTAAAAATAAAGGGTGCTATAAGATTTATTTTGTTTTACTAATAATAAACTTATAAGTCTTTTTTTATAAACTTCTATAATGCTGTATTCTGTGATATTACTTATCAAAGATTGAGAAATTACTTTCAAGAGAGCATTATTGAAATATCAATTGATTCATTCATCAAACTGATTATTACTGTATATGGAATGATAATCTTATGATAAATCCTATTTTAAGTCATTGAAAATTATATTTCTGACTAGCAGGTAACCCGTGCTCCGCAAGGATCTAATTAAAAACTTGACAAACTGGGAACTTGATCTACTGAAATCTCGAAGAATTGATAATAGGCCTACAACCATCCTCGGTAAATTAAGAATCTATATTCAAAATTTAAAGTTATTCAGTTCAGTAGTTGAGACGTGATGATGCGTCATTCGTGAATCTCTTATATACCCTACATGTATAAGCCGATTCTTTCCTTTATTATTATAGATGATGAGTAATTTTCCAATGAAATCACATTAATAATAATTGGCTGATGTAGTCTATTCTCTTTACCAGTGTCAGCTTGACTATCAATTTATTCTCAATGGAGAATTCTGGATAAATGCGATTTTTCCTGTTATATATTGTCAATAGAAAAGGCATTAAGACAGTGGCGGTTGATCGATATTTGAAAAAAAAAACAATTAATCTGAGTAAACTAACTAAAGTAAATTAAAACTAGCTAGGATAAATCAGACCATATACGGTACGTGTGATCTAATCACTGAGCAAGCGAAACTTCATGATATAATTTTTATACTCACCGTAGCGTTAGTTTACAGTGTTGTTTGTTAACTAACTGAACAATATTCTTACCATATTTCCAAAAGTTGTTGAACTGAGGGTTCTTCAAGGGCCAAGCCACAAGAAGCCTTTTTTCAGGCATTTCCAGACGAGTCGGCAGGGCACGAAGCTCTCCGATCGGCTCATTATCAGCTGATTCCCGAACGTCAATCCAACAGCCAATCGGAGCAGAGCTTCATGTTTTGTCGTCTGAAAACACTTGAAAAAACGCTTCGTGTGGCTTGGCCCTAATTGTGATCAAATAAAACGTCATACAATTCTATTCTATTGTGAATATTATATAGTAGGCCTAAAATAAAAACTATGAAAACTGTTTTCAATTCAAATTTGGAAAAAATATAATTTTGTTGACTGAGACTGGTTAGTAAGAATAGCTTCCAGCAAACTTACTTTGAATTTTGAAAAAGTTCTCGCTCTGGCCAATTTTGTGATAAATGTGGACCTTGAACTTGAATTACATCAAAGATGTATTTTATTTGTGAGAAATTGAACTAGTCCCCGGTTTCACTAAGCTCGGTCAAGACATTTGAACTTGCGGTTAAATCAGCTACGATATACAACGAGTGCGCGGGAACATTTATGTGAACATTTTGATTCTCAAATATAATTTGAATGTTCGCATAATAACATTTAAATGTTCAATATTGTATTATTGATTTAATAATGAGCAGTTCGTGATGGAAAACAACATTGAAGAAGTTCATATTGTTTTAAATAGTATACCTGATTCGACCATTTTCAAATGTCTTGACCGACGAGCTTGGTAAAACCGGACATTGGAATTCCAAAATTTTCATCCCAATTTATATTTCAATGTAACGTGTAATAATTTTATGAATTATCATCAGCACCGAATTATGTGCAATATATTATATTGGAAGATCTTGAAACGTATAATTATAGAGAAACAATAGCATAAGTAGATATCCCATGGTATAGGGTGTTTATGTCGCAACTTTTACTGTTAGTATCTCAAGCTGATAGTCTACGTAGTTCTTTCCTGTGAAGCTTTTTGACGCTATTAGTCTCTCATATTGTGCCGTTCATACACTCTTACCCGGTCAAAACAGTAAAAATCGACAGTAATCGGCTTGAGATAACAGTGAAAGTTGCGACATAAACGCCCTATATACCATGGGATATCTACTTACGCTATTGTTTCTCTATGGTATAATCGCACCATAACTTCATCCACGTTAAGTCACAGTATGATGCCTCTCACTTTGAGATGATAAAAATAATATCCTTCATATACTTCATCCTTCTTGTATTGTTCTCACTTCTAGGAAATGAATAGTATATTTTTTTGTATAGTTGAGAAGTTGATAATGTGGTAATTATTCATATTGAATGAAAAAGACTAAGAAATTGTCAAAAAAAACACTGATTTATTGATAATTAGAATCAATAAATCAGTGGTTTTTGACAATTTCTTAGTCTTTTTCATTCAATATGAATAATTACCACAATATCAATTGATAATTAGAATCAATAAATCAGTGGTTTTTGACAATTTCTTAGTCTTTTTCATTCAATATGAATAGTATATGGTGATGTGTAGGCCTATATTGGATTTTCAGAATAAGATATAATTAGAATTATTTAAAAGCGAAAAATGATATTTTCTATTTCAGGGGTTCTTGTGCTGCTTCTGGTAATCGATCTGAGACCAGCTAAGCCCGATAAGAAAGACGTGCAAAGACAATCAAGTGAACAATATGATCCATACAAAATAAATTTCGATAGAGAATTCAACCTGGAAAACAAATCCGATTCAATACGATCAAATGACTGGAAACCGATTATTCACAATGAGACCAGCTACAGGAGACTGTATTTGAGGAGAGTGAATGTCTTCGAAAGCCAGAAAATCACAAACAAAACTGATTCACGACAAAATTTGACTGAAGATACACAAGATAAGAAGTTACCAAATCTATTCCGAACTCTACGTCTAGCCAATGTTGGTAAGGGAGTTGACAGTCTCCCTGATAATGAAGAGGATGATTTAAGACAAAAGAAGCGTTACAGGCATAGCAAGAGGGTGAGAATAATAAAGCCACCCCATTTCTTGGTTCCTCCCCAGAAAAATCATCAGTCCTCTGCTCTTGAGAATGAAGCCAGGCAATTTTACAGAGTCTATCAAACCAAATACATGAAAACACCAGGGTATCAAAGCTCCGAAGAAAGCAGTAGAGAAGATGGCAATAAAGATGCATCTAAAAGAACTCCAAAGAACCGCGTGAAGAAGATCAGACGTAGACCGACCAATTATTTGAAACCACCAGTCATAACCCTCACCACAACCGAGCATATATTCTTCGTGAGGCCAAAAGAAACTACACCAATGTCAGTTCTTGATGATTATTCACCCGGTAATGATGAAGAAATATATGGAACAACTGAAAGAAACTTCCAAAGTGTAACTGGAAGCTTAGATGAGAGTTTGAACTTCAACACAACCAAACCAATCAAATACAGAGTGATACATTCTACAACAACTGAAGTCAACTCTATCAATCAATCATCTCAAACTTTAAGCCCAGTTGACAATATATCCAGTGATTCCCCTAGTACCTTTGCACCAAGAACGTACAATTTTGCTAATAGTCCTGTTATTGTTTATTCTGAAAATGATATTTTCGGATTGGGAGAAGTTTCCACGAATGGTATGAGGTGGAAACATGAGAAAAACGAAGTAAATGAGGAGAGATTATATCGTGATATGGTGGAAAATAATAAAAGTGGAAGGGGTGGGCGGCATTATGATGATCAAAGCAGGAGTATTGAGAGTGGAGGTGTGTATGTTGCGGATCCACCCAATTTCAATAATGATAAGGAAGATTCATGGTCACCAACAATTTTCAGAGGTTCAAGTGGAAGTGCAAGTTATGGAGGTTCAGGAACTCTTAGTACAGCTTATCAAGGTTCAGAAATAACTACCATTAAGTACAGAAGTCCAGAGACCAGTGGAGACTCTCCTGGTTTAACTACTGGTAGAAGTTATGTAGGTTCACAGAATACTACAAACTATAGTGGTTCAAATACTAGTCCAAATTATAGAGGTTCAGATATAGGGAGATTCCTTGGAGGTCCTGAAACAACTACAAGTTACAGAGGTCCAGAAACAGTTACAAGTTATAGGAGTTCAGGAACTGTTTCAGACTATGAAAATGTGAAAACAAGTGGAAGCTATGATAGAAGTCCAGGAACTACCTCAAATTTTCAAAATCCGGGACCAACAACTGTTTACAGTGATCAAGTATGGAAGACCAGTTCCTACATACCGGATGATAGTAGGAGTGGCTTTTATATTACAAACACTTATAAACCAACCGAGAATAAGTTATCAACGTTATCCGACATGCAAACGGGAATTTCAATTCAGGAAATCAATGATATGCTGCCCAATACAACGTCTGCCATCAAAATCAACCTGGAAGAAGAAGTCTCAGCACACACAGAAAGTTATTTTGAGCCGACAAAAATGGACAAAAATTTGATGTCTCCAGAAGTACAAAAATCAGGAATGACTGTTTCCAAACTGGATTTGAATCATGTTTTGAATAAAAGTGGTGAGGTATTGCATCAGTGGATTGCAAGGTTCGATCCTAACGAGGACAACAATTTTAAGACCAGTGGACGGAGTTTTGGTGCTAGCAAATATGGAGGGGATAATTCGTTGGATTACCAGGATTTGGCGGATCGGCAAGTGAAGCTACATGTGGCAGAGTCCGGTCATTTCCGCAAGGGGCAATTCGTCGAGAAAGGACTCCTTCTACAGCAGAATAGTAAGTTTATAAATACGCAATTACAATTAGGGCTGAGCATGGCATATGAAATTTGGAATTTTCTTTGTTTGCATGTTTTGTTTTGCTGAGGATGATGCCCACATGAGCTGTAGGCTTGTGCGTGGTTAATGAGACGGATGATGATGAGAGATGAGTGCACCTATACTATATTCATACCTACTCTCATATAACATTCTATATTTTAGCTACATATAGCCTAATATTATATAATCTGTACTATCAAGGATTCGAGACTACATACGGTACGGTATGTCATTTATCATGCATGAAAGCAGTATGCACTATTATCATTTAGGCTTTTCATAAACGGATGGCTCTATTTTATATTTAACGTTATTTGCAACTTATTAGCATGAAGTAGATTTTCCATGTCACCAATCTAATTTTAAAATACAGTATTACCGACATTTTGAAATGATATTATATTATCATTGTGAATATGCAAGAGGATATTATTCATTCACTATAATTCTAAATCATACCACTCTGGGAAATGTATGTTTATTATTTGATAACTTTTCAAACCTATTTAAATTTCTTAACTTTCTCCCATTTCCAATCTTTACAGTATTGTTCCAATCAATTCTACTATCAATGATGAACTGCTTGTTAATAATTCGATTTTGAACTATTTTCGACGACAAAAATAGGTACCGGTAGTAAAATTTAACTGTAGTCAATAATAGTTCAAGAACAAATTATTTTGTTTTCATTCACTAGTCACATCGATCTGGATTAAAATAGCAAGCATATTAATTTTCAGAGACTGCCCAATAGGAATAATTCAAAAAAGTGTATTTTTCCAAAATGTAAAATGAAGAATGCATATAAAAGTAGGTATCAAACCGAAATACTTTTCTGTAAAATCACTTGCTATTGAATCCTTGCTAAGGAAAAACGAATCGAAAAACCCCTTAATTTCTATATATATATATATATATATATATATATATATATATATATATATATATTATATTGTTTTATCAAGAAAACTGTTAGTTTTATTGGAAAAATTGTATATAGGACTAACATTGTAGTGCATAATGTAATAAATCGAATGACATATAATCCTATTATATTAAGCGATTAATTTCTGTATTTATATATCTGGTTATTTATGTTTAACGGATCTCGAAAACGGCTCTAATGATTTTCACAAAATTTGGAACATAGTAGGTTTATGATATAAAGATTCGATTGCACTAGGTCTCATCCTTGAGAAAACTCGCTGAACGATATTAAAAGGATAATTCATCCTTGGCTGAAACAGCTGTGGATAGTAAAAAAGTGAGTATGTGAAAAATAAAAATATCGCATCCCCGAAATTCATAAGATGACGTATAGCGAGCTGTGAAATATAGAAACGATCATTTTAGAGAATTGTGTTCTATTTATCAATAAATTAATAAGAATAACGAGCGAAGCCGGTGCCCCGATATTAGAACATTATACGGTGAATGATTACAGTCGAGATAATTGATGTCCCGTGATTACCTGCATTATTCAACTTTGAGGGATGCTAAGGGGGAAAGCCGCAGGATAATTTGTTGTGGCTTTTAAGAAAATTACCCTCAAGGAGGGCTGTATCAATGGTGAGAGATTCAGCTTTCATCTAATTTTCGGACCGAAAAAACCTTTATTGACTGGGCTAATTTGAAAGCTGCTATTCAACATAATTAATCAAATTATATTTTTATATAATCTATTTTTCTAGATGTGATTCCTGGAGAGGCTGGAACTGACTATCCAATCCTAAGTAAGCCTCCTCATAACTCTCGATTTATGTGTAAAGCAGACGGTCTTCGCTACGTTGCTGATGTATCTTCAGGTTGTCAGGTAATTCTTACTTTCATCACAGTACTTTGAAGCACTCAAATCAAAATATATGGGATTGGGGAAGGCTTATAAGAGAGTGTAACAATAGGCTTCCATTAGGATGAAGCTCTCAACCGTTTATATTATTTTATCATTGATAAGTGCAAATCACCCTAAAATAAAATCTTGGGGGTTGGTCCCAAAAAAGGCCAGCAGCATTGTTAGAATGACTACTGACCTACTAAGGATATTTTTTGTGCATAGGCTGAGGGGATAACCCCTCTGTGTATTATAGGCCTATTATTGTCTCAAAAACTGTAATAGATTATATTTGAGCAGAGATGAGTTTTCAATCTTCATAATCGACATTTCAAAAATCAATTATGATTATCGAATTATTATAATGACGGTTTCATCGATTGTGTGAATCCAAGTCTGGATTTTTGGACTGGGAATGGTTTTTTTGAAGATGAATAGTTCAGATGAATATAAGTTCAGACTATAATATTTGCTTTTGTTTGTAAAAAATAGGGAAAGCAACAGTTTTCATTGAAAGCCTCTCTTTTTTCAGGTAGCCAATCTAAAGAACAAATAGCTCTGTGACTATATAATATAACATACCGTAACTCTATTATCATAATATTCATCCAAATTCGATCTAACCTAGGTTACTACAGTATAATGAATAATATTGAACTATCATTAGAAGGAAAATCCAAAATAATAATCATTCATTAATTAGCATTTGAACAAATGCAATTTCCAATTTATTCCCATCCGTAGAATAATATTGGAATTCATTGTAACATAAGCTTCAGTCAAAAAATTGAGACAATTGACAAATCCTTTAAATCCATGAAGGATTCATGACACGTGACATAAAAATAATCTATGGACTGCAAACAAAACTTCATTCACAAAAATTTTCATTTTAAAATAATTATTTATAATTTTCTTATTGTTTCTAGAAAAATAATTCATTTAGAGGATTACTAAGAATCCTTTTCTATTCACAATAATACTATATATATGTACATCATCACTATAATTTCTTGGCACGTCAGCAACTCTAAACAACAGCCTTCTTATAGACCTATTAATAAAATTTTCACACTTATGTTACATCAATTAGTATAAAAATTTATTAAATATCTCTTAAAAGAGCGTCTAGTTCATAGTTCTGAAGGAATTAAAAATTTCCGGCACAGAGAGTTAGTCATATATTATATTTTATCATAACATTGTATAAAATTAAGTAATATTGGTGGTGCTTATTGCGCAGGTATTTTATATGTGCGTTGGGGAGGGACCAGGTGAGCCAATGCTTTGCCCCAATGGGACTTTGTTCAGTCAGGACTTCCTGGTTTGCGACTGGTGGTACAACGTCGAGTGTCGCTACAAGAAATAACGGACACCACTAAAAACTGAAAAGTTCTACAACGACTACTCCAACGGTAATCACAAACGGTAATTACTCGTTAACAGTTCAACCAGCCAGCAGCAGCCCGCTTCCAGGCCGATTTCAATTTCCTTTTTGACAAGTTCAATTCAAATTTATGAACCTTGCTTCCAAATCTATAGTGGCAATAGTTCTGCAAAATAAAAATATTCAATATTTGACTTGAGTTGAAAAACAAACAATCAGTAAGAATTGATGAGAAACAATATAAAACTTATAGTACCCTTTTATTAAAATATTTCAAAAACTTTAAAACAAAGTTTACCCTTTAATAAAAGGGTACTAAAGGTTTTATATTGTTTTCACTAATTTGAATAAAGTAGACCACATAAGTGAAGTGATTTTAATCAGTAAGAAACTAATTTGGTTGAATAAAATTAATTTAATTTCCTTAAAATCACGATTTAATTAGAAGAGTTCATTTGATAATAATTATTGAAAAGAGACAAAATAATTGTTATTGTAAAACAATAATCTCAGGTTTGAATAGTACATAATTATCTGAGCTCTATGTCGTCTATTTTTATAAAGTTCTGCAACTGATTTTGACTGCTGCCTCTCTATTTGAATCTCTCAATATATTTAGCTCTATATTCAGCTTATGAATACAGTGGCAGTATATGTAATTCAATTCAGTTTTATAGAAATAAACATTTCATGGAAGTGATTTCTGTATTGAAGAAAATATATTTTCTGTTTCTTTCACATAGGAGAAGAATTGAAAATGTAACTTGTAAAATATTATAAATATCTATTTATTGAAGAAAGTTGTACAGCAATATTCATAATAATTTATAAATTTATATAGAAATATAGATAACTTTTTAAAAAGTTGCATGCGGCGTCAGTTTTTTCCTCCTATGCGTCAGTTTTTTCCAAGCCTCTCTCATCTAATAATCATCAGTAAATGAGATTCAGGTTCGGATTCGTGAGAGAATTTCTTGATTACTTTTTATGAACTCAATTAACTTGGTTTTACAATTGAGGACAAACTCAATGCCTAGCAACCAATATCATCAACTAATCAGTATTATTATAACTGGTACTCTTGATTGCTGATATAATTAATTCCTTTTCAGCTCTAAGTTTCTCCTTGAAAATTGGTCATGAATTTATTTAATCATTCAGAATGTCACAACTTTCAGTGAAGAAGAAATGCGCACTGATATATCAAACTTGAAGATGAATATTGATTGTAGTTGATATTGACTCTCAGTAATGACTTATAGATACAAAATAAAAATATCCAATCATGTTTCTACAAGAATATATCATTTTTATAATATGAAAAAATAAAAATATCAATGTAACAGAGGTGGCTTACCTACCCACTTTTCAAAACAATCTTCTTATTTTTGTTGACAACATTTTGTACCATTTTTTTGGTATCATTTTGTGTTGGATTTTGTACCAAGTTTTTCAGCTTCGCCTATGGTGTCGGGAAGCCTTGCATTTATGGTCTCAGGGAATAGAAATGATAGTCCAGCAGCTATCAAAGCAGTCGTTCCCCAAACATACATTGGATCTAATGGTTTCGCCTGGGGAAAAATTATTCAATTTGAAGAAAATCTTTCAACAATTTCAGATAAGATACATCAAACATCAAAACAAAATGGATTATGTGACACAATACAAAACAATCTTGAATATAAGTGGAAAATAGTCACTTCATAATCATGTCAAAAAAGTCACAGATGATGACCATTTCGAGAAAGAATCCTTTTAGAGAAAAGTAAAAACATAAAGCCTACAATGAAATCCAAATCTGGTTGAAGTCCTTTGAATATTATTTTCAGCTGAACTGGATGCATGTATTTCTACGCATATTCTTACACGGTTTCTAGAACATTAATAATTTATAATTGACCCACATCTATATTAAATCTTTAAGTTTAATGGTACATTAGATTTAATAAGAGTCCTTGAAACTGGGTCTCAGTCGACTAATAATCACAGATGCTAGTGGATAAAGATCCCGGATTCAAACCCGCTCATCACCAAAGGTTTTTGACAAGATCACTCCCGTTTTATCGGTTGGGCACGTTAAACTGTCGGTCCCAGCTGGAGTATGACAGTCGTAAGGCTCATTGACGGCTTAAATTATAATAATATTCAGGCGAGGTGGTAGAACCTTCCCGCAAGGGACTCCCCACCATCAAAAGCCATATACGAATCAACTTTTTTACACGCAGATGCTATATTTGATATATCACCAGCTCACAAGGGCCTATCTTTGATCCCATAAGGATTGAAGGAAATGTTTGAAGTGTTGATGATGTTCTATGTAATACATTGTTGTTGAACATCCATATCAAAATCAAATCAAAATCAGATTGTTAATAATTGCCAATCATTCAGTCTAATGTATACAGTAATCAAACAGTTCTTCAGTCCAATGTACCATATTAAACTTATAGATTTAACATAGAGGTGAGTCTATTAGAAATGATTAATGTTCTAGAAATCGTGTAAAAATATGCGTCGAAAAACATGCATCCAGTTAAGCTGAAAACAATTGTAAGGACTTGAACCAGATTTGAATTGCATTGTATGTTTTTGCTTTTATAAAACTACTTTAATATTTTAAATTATATGTCTTTCTATTGACATGTTTGCTGCACCTAGTTGTTCAAAATCACTGCCGGCGCACAAGTTGTTCTTTGCCGGTAGTACCATTTTGTAAGTTAGAATATTTACTTCATCAATCTGTATTATTTTATGGCAAGATAAATGAATTAGATTTGAATGATTTTAGAAAAAATATATACAACTTTATATCTACAACAGTAACTATATATATACAACAGTAATATATCTCTAAAAAATAAATATATGATTACCGTACCAAAAACTGTTAAAAATTTTATATTTTCTTGTAATTATCACTTTTGAAAAAAAAGTTAATTGAAATGACTCTATAATATTTTACTTACGAGAAAAGCTGTTTGCGGAGCAAGCATGGAGCCGACATGACCGAACATTGAACAAATGCCCAGCAAAGAGTTTCTGAGTTCAGTTGGAAACATTTCGGCAGTAAAAATGTAGATCACAGCAAATGCAAATGTTATCGAAAATTTCCCAATCAGCATCAGAAGGAACTGCAGTGTGGCATAGTCTGTTGAATTATTAAAAATTATATATAACTAGGGTTTCATGGTAAATTTTTAAGGTATTTTTGAACATTATAGGTTCCAATATTAGATATTTGATGATATCAAATGTTTCAATCAAGATAGTAGGTTTTTGATATAGGTAGACGTTTTCGTACATATACAGGTAGGAAATTGGATGTATGTAAGATTATATTATGACGAAGTCATAAAGTTGAATTTATGTTGAAGTAATAGAAATCAAACCTATATATGACTGCAGATGTGATATGAATTGAATCTAGTAAATTATACGTCTTTTTAACATTATTGGAAAGCAATTGAGAATCTCCATGGTAAAATAATAACCGCAAATATCAGAAAAATATATACCGTACTCTAATTTTATATCTAATCAGAATATGGTGTAGGCCTACTTGGAAAAATAATATCAATAAAGACAAATACGTTCTTCGTAGTTTTTTGAGATCAATCTAAAACGGGTGGGTTTGTAAAATCTATATCCTCGTGAAATTATCAGATGGACTTTTATTGAAAGAAATATAAGCTACGTATTAAAATGATAATTATTTTCCAGTTCATCTTGATAAATCCACTATTATGGATATGCAGTTGAACGTTTTATATTAAAATCTTATAACGAGTCTGCTGATTTTTATAGCTACAGTTTGGACTACAAATCACTGTAGATGCATCATTTTAGTAGTTTCAGATATCTCTATGAGAGCGCTAAACCAAGCGATATATTCCATTATGTACGACAAAAATTATAAAAAACTATTCACCCTATGCACAGCATGAAAGAATGAAGGTAGATCGTGAACGTCATTCCTTGTAAATGATATAAATAACAAAATATCATTGTGAAATGAACTTAGAAGTAGTATCATTTATTTGTTGAAAAATGAATGTAGAAGTAGGATAGGATTTTTCCAGCTTATTAAAACAAATTTTTCATGTATTGTACTCACCTCTACAGACATGAAACAAGAGACACGTAACTCCTGTGAGACCAAGAGAGAGATAGAGAGAAGGTCTCCGCCCCACTTGTTTGACATCCATCAGGATGTAAGTGGCTATGTAACCGGGCACTTCGCCCAAAAGTACAGTCATAATGAAGTTTTTGTATTTATTGCCAGCAACTGTCACAGATCTCAATGCCAAGCCAAAGAACACCATCGTTATTATACACCTGTAATATCAATAACTGATCAGCCTATAATCAATAACAGTGCGTATTCCATAAGTAACTTAATAAAGATGATAATTTTCTATAATTCCTACTACGACATTTGAATAAATTAACGGAAATTGATGATTTCATTAGAAATTACTGTTAACCAATTGTATGTTTATAGTTATTCGTGCAACTAGTGCGCAAAGTGACGTACCAAAAGAAACGTTTACGCACGAGCCGTAGGCGAGGAATGGTTTTTTTAGTGCAGCAGGGGAACTTTGTGCACGTATTTCACATTAAATTTTTCCTACAATTACCATTGAATATGAAAAGTGGTTGATTATGGGTAAAATGATGGCTGAAATGCATAAAATGTTTGTCTGTATAATTTTATTATTAATAACAACTTTAATTTATTTTAAACTTGATAATCCAATTGAAAATTAATAATCGATAACTTATTCAAATTAAAAATTAAATTAATCCAATTAATTTGAAAATTTGAATAATTTTGAGTGAATCTTAATTTATAAATAAATTTTTCAACCAATCAATTTATGAATGAAAAAATATTATCTATTTGAAATAATAAATAATTAATAATATTCAAAATGTATAATTTAATGAGTTCTCATTTTTATTTATTTGAAAATCAGTAAAAATATAGATAGAACAAATTCGCATTCAAAATACACGCCAACAATGTCAACAGCTGATTGGGATGGCTGCATGATAATATGCAAAGTATTAAGAGTACACAAAGTAATGCTTTGCGCACTAGAGCGGAAAAGTGATTCTTTGCGTTTTGTAATCAGTGCAGGAATGCTCACTTTTCAAGGTAACTGTAAGAAAAAATAATTACTATACAGTGAAACTGTTCATATTTTTAGCAAATGAGTGTATGAATGAACAATATTTGAATTTTCCGCAATAAAACAGAAGAAGTTTGAGATTGATTGACTGTTTTTATTTTGTGCTAGGCTATATGTATAAGTAGCATGAGAAAAAAAAATCAGAATATAATTATATTCTGTATAGCAATACAGAAATTATATACATATTATAATTCACGCAAAAAATAAAGATATAAGACTAAGTATAGTATAATTAATATAATATCCAATAGAATATAATTAATGCAATAAGTATATGTGTAAGACAATACAAAATAATAATGGACTGGAGACTGATTAAATAATAATAAAGGAACAAAAGTGAACCGTATGCAATATCAACTAAAATAGACAATGGAAAAAAAGAAAAAATCTGATGGATTAGAATCAGGCGATAAGGACTGATCACTCATCAACTCCAAGCAAGTGAGCATATAATCTTTTTTTGAAGAGGGAAAGATACATAGAATAGACTTAGAATAGACAGAGAATTGAGTTGGAAGACCATTCCACTCTCTGCAGGCTGTAGTGATGAAAGATGAGTTGAAGATGGATGAAGACGGTGATGAGGGATTTGAAGTGTGTACTAATGTGACCTGGTTTGACGAGCGGTGTGAACAGAAGCTAACAAAGTGAATGAATTACGAAGATAAGCTGGTCCTTCACTCCTCACTATTATCTTATACACAAGAATCAGGAGGAAGTATTTCCTTCGATTTTTGAGTTTCAGCCATTCCAGTTGCATGAAGTAGGGCGTTATATGCTCATCACGTCTAGCATCCCAAGGAAACCAAGGACAATGCTTTTGGTCTTCTGTGCATTGAGAATCAGCTTATGGGCAACAGTCCACTGCAGAAGTGAATCAATGCTCCGGTTCATGGACTGAACAACTTCCGAAATGCTTTCTTTTGGACAATGATGCCACTTCCGAAATGATTTCTTTTGGACAGACATAGATCATAAGATCATCAATCAATCATTCAATCAATCAATCAATAATCCTTTATTGTCATGGAACACAAAGTGTTGTAACAAACGTCAAAATACAATAATATTAAAAACAGTCAAGATATTTTAAAAATAATAATTATATAGTCAAAATAATATTTTTGTAAAAAAATTTTACAACAAGATTGGCAAATATCGTAATAAACAGCAGCAATTGATAAATAGTAGGTGTTAAAACAGGGTCCAACACAAGTCACAACAAAACTGTTACAGTTAAACAGATGAACACTGAAGCTATTCAAAAAATTCACCAACAGAATAAAGACATCTTTCTGTAAGTAAGCCTTTTATGTGTGACTTGAATAGTGAAGTACTCAACAGTCTTACTTCAGGGGCAAGCTCATTGAATAACTTAATGGACATGTTTCTCCAATTCCTTTGGGTACTTGCATATTGGTGAGAATCAATTCTGAGATTTGACCTTCCTCTGGTTTGATAATTATGTATGTCACCATTTCGACTATATTCATTGAGGTTTTTTTTCATGTACATCAGACAAGTAAAAACATATAAAGATGGGAGAGTCAAGACGCCTAGTTTACGAAAAAGCGGCCTACATGTTGCTAGAGGTGGTGCCTGACAAATTATTCGAATGGCCTTCTTCTGGAGTCTGAAAAGTTTAACAGATGCCGAACATTTTCCCCAGAGCTGAATCCCATAGGCTAAATGGCTATGGATGTGAGCATGAAAGACACTCATTAAAACTTCATGATTAACTATGTGAGTTAATCTACGTAGGACAAACAAACCCTCACTGGTTTGTAACCATGGTTTGCACCATCATAGGTGGTATGAGAAGTGATTATGACTCAATTAATTGAATATTTTTCAAAATTTCAACTTGAAGTAACTAAAATAATCATGAAGATAATTAGAATCTATATTACCAACAAAAAACAGCACAGAATATCCTGAACATTAGTGTGTGCGACTTTAGAATCTCCTTCATTGATGCTGATGTTTGTTTTCTCACACTGTTCCTTCTCTTAGTATTATCGATAGATCCCACTGACGAATTTCGAACCTGATAGAAATAGAAGATTCAGTGAGAGTTATTTTGATTGATTATTTTGAAATTCAATTATCATTGAAACTTCAAGGAGGGAATTCATCATTTCTATAATAATTGTATGAGATAAAAACCCCAAAGAACATTATAACAACACTGCTGATAATAATAGGCTATTGATAATGGTGATTTTCATCTTACGTGCACATTCATTAATATAACAAACAATTTTATCGATGTGAAGACATCCTCCAATGCAACCAATACATATGATTTTATGATTCAATACATTATTTTAGTATGGACGAATGAAAATATATGATAATAATAAGCTAGCAAAACTAAAGTTTCCTAGCAAAAGTGTTAGAGAAGGCTTTAAAAACTAATATGATTTCAATAAAGATAAAACATTTTGGAACGTATTCATCCACTTGTATATATCGATAAATTTATAGAATATTTGTATTTGAAATATCGATACCCATCAATATTAGTGAATATAAATTCCAGGAAATTCCATATTTTGATGATAATGTATAATATCATGTAAAAAAATTTCATATTGATAAAGATAAACACATATTACACAAAGCATTAACAGAATTCAATAAATTATTGAAACTACTTATGAGATGAATAATGGAAAACTTGTATCATAAAGATACTGGTCTAATAAGTGGAAAGAGCTCTGTATTTTTTTATTTATTAAATGGATTACGTGGTCCTACCTCTATATCTTTGATTTGGATCATTTCCTTGGCTGGGGGTTGAGGAAGCTGATTTGAAGTAGACATAGCTTCAACTCGACTTTCAAATTCCGGGGACAACTCCCTTCCATTTATTTTCGCCATTCTTTTGAACACATCAGTTGCCTCTTCCACATTTCCCTTTGTTATCAACCATCTCACTGATTCTGGCACCAACCTGCCAGAAAGTTTAGAAATAGCAAGTAAGTAGTGGTAATTATTTCGAAGGCCTAAGCCTTATTTGCTGTTGTAAAATAACATTAGAAAAATATTATCAACCAAAAAAATGTATAAGTTACCCGATATTACTCTATTCTTATTAAAAATATTAAAATAAGTTCAATGCTTGGTTGTTTGTTGAGAACAAAAAATACAGTACCTAAAAATCCATAAAATAATAACACAAATTCACCCAGAACTTTCTCTTTGACTCTCAAAAATATCTAGTCCAAATAGTTTATTATCAATATTTAAATCGTCTTCTATGTATATAATTATTAACATTAATATAAATAGAAACGCATTCTAAAAAAATAGCAACTTGAAACTTAGTTATCATTTTTCAGATTTCATAATCTTAAAAACTTTTACGTTTTTTAACTTTCAGGTTTAAGATTATTACTCAGAATTTTTTTATTTATAACTGCGGATCTAGGCTACGTATGTATACTGTGTCTAGGCTACTAAATAAAGCGGATAATTTCTGTAAATTGTTCAGAGTTTAAAATTTGCCGCATTTTATAATTAGCTTTCAACTGGTGCCAACATTGAAGGTCGAAATTTCATCTTGACCAGTTTACTTCTTATCTAATCATTGAATTCTTATTAAATCAAGTTTGAATAAAAATTTATTGAATTAATTGAATCATCAATTACGTTTTCCAACATTTTTCTTGATACTACAAACATTTTCCATGAAGGTAATTTTCATGTACTACCCGCTCATTTCCAAGAATAACCTCACTTTTGTAAACCACCAAATGAAATGAATAGGAATACATTATTACAGTATTGTTAAAGTTCTCTACTTTGTAGAATATTTTGTAGGCCCATTTTTCATTATTTTATTATTGCAATCAGGACCCTGCTTGACTTGATAGTTCATTATAGTAAGTTTTTGTTCAAACAATAAGTGTTAACAATACATCAAGTTAAAAACTTCCTATAAAAAATAACCCATAACATAAGCCTAATATAAGTTTTATATACACATCGGCTAAACTCTAGGACCAGTGCCGAAATACCTGTCATCAATTTTTTGGTTGGAATCGATTTAGTAAGTAATTTTGAGCACAAAATTAAAAGATTATAATTTAGTTTTACTAACCTCACTTTGTTCACGACATTTCAAACACCTCCAATGAATTATATTCACAGTTAAATTGGTTTCAACTGTACCTGAATGACACTTCAAAAATCATTAATATTAGAAAATATTAGGTTTGGTTTGAAAAAAAAATATCTTGAAAAACTTTTATAGCCTAAATGTTAGAAAAGTTCTGCTTAGGAAAGCTTAGGTTAGGTAAGGGATGCGTCTGATCGTCAAGCGTCTAGAAAATGACGTTGTCCAAGTTAGCACGGACATTACTATATGAAAACAATATTACTTAAAGTATTGGATTTTTGCTAAGCCTGCTAGGACGGAGTGGGTTAATGAAATTAACTTGAATCGTAGACTATTTGGTGAATATCACTATCTGTATAATGTTTTAAGAAAGCATGAGTCCCGATTTTTTGAGTAGCCTGCTACATGCGAATGTCAACTTCAACCTTTGATTATATTTTGACGAGAGTGAAGCCAGATTTAGAAAAACAAGTCACTAATAATTAGAATTTTAATTCCAATTATTGGAGGAGTCCAATATCTTCTGAAGACAGACTTGTAATTACAAAGTTTAAAAGATTGGTTTTCTTCAATGGTTCTAAATTTTTTTTAAAAATAACTCAATACTATTTGTTACAAATGGTAATTGTGTGGAACATTTCTGATGAATTTATTATTTCAAGCAATCTAAATTCAAAATTTATAGTTTTCATGTTTATTATTTTGGACTAAAATTTTATAAAAATTGTTCATGTGAAATTCTAACCTTATCTTGAACTTTGTCACCTATGAATTTAGAAAAAAACTAGCACAACGACTACCTTATTATTCTACCAATGTTATTACTTAAGTGTCATTTTTATTGTAAATAAATAACACCAAGGTATTTTATAGAAATTTGAATGAAATGGATTAGAATTGCCTTACTTTAATTATTTCAAAGTGCAATAGATGAATGTTCTCTTTTGAATAATCAAATAATACACATTACAGGGGATTTTGGGCAAACATTAAATATACTAGTGTACTAGATGGTAGTAGAAAATGTAGTAGAACAAGTGCATTATCATGTACAAGAGTAGACTACTAGTATGTACATTAATAGGGCACTCGCGCTTTGACGCTCCGCTCGTAGACGCTATAAAAAACAAACCAGCTTGTTCCAAAGTTTGACGCCACGCTCCGCTCCGCTCAGCGAGTAGACGCTTGCAGTGTGTTTTAGCTCATTACTTAACATGATATTGTTCACGACGCTCCTTGACGCCACGCCTCGCTCCGCTCCGCTTTCAGTTGGTTGTTCTCTTAAGGTAGGCGCACACAGATCGTCATCGGACGATTAGATTTGATGCATTGTTTTCCGCATCGTATAGGTATGCGCACTTCAATTGAAAACAATGCATCAAATTTAAACGTCCGATGCGTGCCGTCCGTCCGATGACGATATGTGTGCGTCTACCTTTAGGGTACCTAAAATTGTGCTACTTTGAACTTCGTTAATTTAAAAAAAAATAATAATAACCGCCAATTAATTGTTGTGATTTTGTGCTCAAAATAACTTACTAAATCGATCCCAACCGAAAATTTAATGACAGGTATTTCGGCACTGGACCTAGAATCACATCTAAACATCAATAGATTATTTCGTTAAAAAGTTTTTAAACAATAATATTTAAACTTTGAAAAAGTCTAATAGCAAAATATAAGAATATTTTGTATTTTTGTTATTTCATTTAAAATTAGCTCAACTGAATAGAATAGAATCTTTATTGCAGCAATATCTGAGGTCATCAGATACAATACAAGTGTTAAATAAATACAACATGATACAAAATAAAAATATATTACATCAGTAAGTTACACTATCAGTACCCCATGATAATATGTCACCTGATTTTCAACTTATAACCGAATATTCCTAGCTAATGTATAAAAATCTTCAATCTTGTTTAAAGGGTTAGTTGTTAAGAAACGTTTCATATGAATTTTAAAAGTTCCATTCTCCATATTTCTAAGATCTTCAGGAAGTGAATTAAACAATTTTAATGATAAAAATAGAAATGTTTTTGTGTACTAGAATAGGTATACCGATAAGTAGTCAAATTACCCCTATTTCTAGTGTTATTGCTATGAACTAGCCTACCCCCTGCTCCACAAACTTCTCCAAATTCTCCTTAACATAAATAAGGCTCTGTTGAACAAATATTGAAGGTAGAGTCAATATTCCCAGAATTTTAAAATGCTCATCACACTGTGCTCGCTTAGAAAGCCCACAAATCAGTCTGATAGCCTTTCTCTGTATTCTAAAAAGTCTACCACTGTAAGCTCTGGAACCCCAAAGTATGGTACCATATGACAGATGAGAATTGATGTGAGCGTAATAAATCACCTTTAAAACATCCAAACTGACATATGACCTCAGTTTTCTAATTAAGACGACTCCCTTATTCAGCTTGCTAGCAACAATGTCAATATGCTGGGACCAACTAAGGCAAGTGTCAAGTGTGAAGCCCAGAAACTTTGCCTCTTTCTCCTCATCCATAGTCAGTCTTCTATTATAATTTTTTTTTCTATTGGTCAATACTATAGCCATCATAGCATCATAGATGGAGTTTTTCCGATCAGCCAATACAGCTTCTTATATTTGATTCCAAGCTCTTCTCTCTTCTTCTTGACATGGGCCTTATATAAATATTATTGGAATTATTTCATGAATTGATTATTTCTATTCATTAATCATGAATATGATGATTTAAATTATAAGTTCAGAATTCTGTGCGGTATGCTGACAATAATATTTCAAGAAGAGAAAGTTTAATGAGAGAGCTCTTCAAAACAAACAAGTTTGACGCTAGTAAAGGGAAGGATTAAGAAGATTAATCGGATAGAGAAACAAATAAAATCTTATCACTAGAAATATAGATTACTCATCAAGCAAGAAATTAGTTCCGTATCATTAGATCCAACTGGGTATCTCAATCGGTATATCGTTCATCCACACAGACACTTGAGATCGAATAAGTTTTTATTGGTTCATGTAACAAAATATTGATATTGACAGTGCAGAGGAACCAATGTCCGATGTACGCGAATTATTATATTTTTCATCTCATTCAAAAGTTCATGTTCAATAGATAGGACGCAACGATCATTGAACAAGCAACACGGTATTAGATATTGTTGCACACCCAGCTTTGGGTTCAGGCAACTGAATATTCCTTTGAGCAGCCTCACTACAACGTGTTACAGCACTTGGTACCGACGTCAAACAAGATTCTTATTTACAGGTGGTACAATTTCATCCCTCAAGTTTGTTTCAGGGAGGTCAAAGTTCAATCCGCTCTAACTAATTCACAGTTACCGGCTTCTTTGTCTATTTCTTGTAGGTTAGAAAGTAATTATCAGCAATTAGACTTAGGCCTATATTTATTTACTATTTGATCAATTATTTAATTTTAATGTATATTTTGCCATTATTTATTTTGTCAATGAATGTTTTGAAGTAGCTGATGAATACAACTGTAAAAGCATTGGTGGATAGTAAACATTTGCGATTTAATCTATCCAATGATTCCACAGCGTTAGTTGCAGTGCACTGGATTAGGCAAATCATATTTGATTTGACAAGGAATCATTTTTCCATATAAAAAGAGGTTCTAGACAAATTATTTAGCTATTATCCATTTGATGCTCAACAGGGATTTTAAACCAATAGATTATTTTTAAAACATTCATTGCTGAAAAAAAATTTGACTCAGTCAATTTACGACTAAAAAAGTAGAAAATTAATTAACAATTTTAATTAGGTAATTAATTTTTAAAAATTATATTTTACAAATTATGTTTGAATAGGTCAATTCTTGATTTGATCATGTAAATTACCCATTGTTCTCCTACTGGTATTAATAATTCTATTCTTTTTTCAACAGGCTTAGGATTATTCAGTATCTTACTCTGTTTTCCTGGAAAACACATTCCCAACACTTCAAATGAGGTTGTACAAATAAATTGGGTAAGTCTTGTTTGAAAAACTCAAAATATGTCTTCTTTAAACAAATAGCTTTCAATAACCTAATCCAATCAATAAGTTAAATTGTAGAAAATATTTTTTTAAATATATAATGTTTTTATGACTCATATTTAAAAATTTCTAAAATAGATCTAATAGTTTCAACTTCATAAATAAATGTACCAAAATCGAAAAATCCCAATGTCCATTAGTCTGAATCTGGTTTTATTGGTTAATATCCAACTGCCATCTTTTCAAGTCAGCTTTTTCTGACTCGGCAATTATATCGGTCTTCATACGAATCCTAACCTAATCCCAACTCAGCTTTTCAAAGCGGTTCAACTACTTGAGACCAGGTTACCCAAGAGCCTGTTAAATTTGGATCATAATGAAATGCCACAAGAACCAATCAGAGAAACCTTCTTCTCAGAAAAGCCACATATGATTGGTTCTTCTAGCATTTAATCACGATTAAAATTCAACAGGCTCTGTGTAACTGGGCCCAAATCATTCACTTTATCTAACCAAACCCGGAAATGTGTGTCGATGGTACGGTACGTCTCAAGAACTAATTTGTGTAACCAAAAACTTCAAATCAGAGTATTTTGATTAATTTTAAACCTACCTCAGTCCTTGGTCTTATTTGGAAACTATTTTATTGATCAAAAGCACCTTAATTTATCTTGAATCTTACAGAAATTTGAGATTTGAGCTGAATTACCTGGAGACTTAACCTTCAGGATTAGGTTAGGTTAGGTATCAATATGATTACCTGAGCAGAATTAAACGGAGACATATGTATCCGGCTAACAAACCTAAGCTTTCAATTGGATCAATGGATGAGTGGGTTTCTGAGTCCCTTCAAACTTGAAGGTAAGCAGGAAGGTTTGTAGGTACTCGATAAGTACAGACAAGTTGTATCTGTACCATAAGTTTCTGCTTACTCAACCACTCTACTCGCCTATCATAACCACATACGCTTACCTATTAACATAACTAATAAAAATTAAAAATAATCAGTGCATAAAAATTGTTACTTCTCTCAGGGTTTTACCAATAATAAGCAAGAGAGAGTAGGCCAGGCCCAAAGAGAACCTGGGACATCCATCTCCAGTCTTTTAGTATCCACATTGTGAAGGCGACATTGGCTTCACCCAAAGAATGAAAACAGCAGATAATGGCATTTCCCAAAACACGCTTTGATGGTCCAACCGCCTCCAAAGCTGAAACATGAATAATACTATAGAGAAACAATAGCGTAAGTAGATATCCCATGGTATAGGACGTTTATGTCGCAACTTTTGTTGTTATCTCAAGCCTATAGTCCACGTGGTTCTTTCCCGTGAAGCTATGTGAGGTAGCCTCTCATATTGTGCAAACACTTTCACCCCAGCAAAACAGTAAAAATCGACAGTAATCGGCTTGAGATAACAGTAAAAGTTGCAACATAAACGCCCTATATCTATACCTTTACATGGAATATCTACTTACGCTATTGTTTGTCTATGATAATACTATGCTTGATAATTCATATTACTTGTTATTCTCATTGTAAAATATAGAAGATACTCAATTCGGGAGATTTTTGATATGCAATCGAAATTAAAGAAAGAAAAATGCTCAAAGGTAATTTTTTTCAATTAGAATATGCAACTATACTCCATAATTTCACATAACTATAATTTTAAAATCCAAATCATTCTCTATCCACCTTTATGGAAGAAAATACAAAGTTGATTCAATCTGTGAATCGTTTATTCGAAAATGTTTATTCCTGAAGAAAATAATCTCTTACCACAAACATCATCAAGCGACCAAACAAACCATCAACAATCTTATCAGCATCAAAAATGTTATTATTAGTAGGCCTATTATTAACCATGTAATCAAAATACGCTTATTGCGAGAAAACGCCAGTGTCTCATTTTTTACCCAAAAATTGACGTGTTGCACAATTTCTAATATCGGGGACCGAGCTTCGCTCTAGAGTACAAAAGCATAAAAAATTTATTACGAAAGAAGAAATTATAATTACATTCATAGTTCATACAGAAATGTTCTATCTAATCACAGTAAATTGAGATTAATTCCCAGATGAATGCAAAAATTTCCCTCACAAAGGCCCGTTTGCACAAAAGCCGGTTAAATTTTAATCTTGATTAATTTCACGTAAACCAAATCAGAGAAGACCATTTCAAAAAGATGGATCTACTGGAAAATAATCAGGGAAAAATGAATCAGGATTGAAAATAACCCGGCTTTTTTGCAACCGGCACTAAGTACCTGATTGAATTATTACAAAAGTTCAACAGCTGAGTCATAATTTTGACACAGTCCCACTCACATGAACTCGCTCACTTACTTCCATCATCAACAGAAGTCGAAATAATTATTATCAGCTATTTGTCCAAGTATGAATAATAATTATCCTTTTAATTTCCTTCAGCGAGTTTTCCCAGGGATGAGACCTAGTGCAATCGAATTTTTATATTATAGTAGGTTTCTGTTCTGAATTTCGTGAGAATCGTTAGAGCCGTTTTCGAGATCCGGTGAAATACAAACATATAAACATAAATTGCTCGTTTAATAGTATAGGATGTAGTGAAGATGAAAAATCGATACCAGTTCTAATCAAGAAGCATCCTTAGAACTACGGACCACTATATGTATACACACCGATCTATTATTATTTAAAAAAGTCGATAATGTCACATCTTACCTAGTATGAATCCTGCATTATAAGCACCACAAAAAAATGCTCCCATGAATTGGAGTAGAAGATACACTTCGTAGTCCTGAGAGAAAGAGCGTAGCACTCCAATCAATGATTGGAGGAAGCAGGATACAATCAGTATTGTCTTTCTTCCGTAACTGAAATAAAATAAATGCTGTTCTGCGTTGATTGAATTTATTTGGAGAAACAGTCGGGTTGAGCTTATTAGAACATTCATTAGTCATGTAATTAAAAACAGAATACATAAACTGTAGACAGCGTCACAGTCCAGCAATGTCTTCATCAGATTATAAAAGAGTAACATAATGTCATCGCGTTAATGACAAATCAATAGATCGTGCTCTAATCTGACTTATAGGAATTTGGAGATTCATAAATATTAAGTGTTTAGCTAAACCCCTAGATGCCAATAAAATAATCCCAATACAGTTAAGAATTTCTAACTATCATAGTGTTCTATTTTAGTTGAAGTTTTAAACCAGGGTATCTTCTCAAGAGTATTAACTTTTTTGGATTATCGTTAGCTTGAGATATTGTTGTACTCAGTCTTGTATAACATTCTCATAAAATATACGCTCAGAAAAATTATATTGAGAAAAAATGCCGGATTTCATATTTTAGTTTCTTTTTTACTACCGGTAATTAGTCATTTAGCCAACTTTTGTTGGTTAAAATGAACATGTAAAAATAAAAAAACAGTTGAATACAATGAAATTGATTATGAGTTTTTGACGAGTACGTCGTCACGTGATAAGTACGTGATAAGTTTGTTTCAAGGGGATTAAACTGTCGAAGTTATTATAAACTAGTATTTTTTTTTTTTTTTTGAAAACCAAATTTATTTATTTATATTTTTTACAAAGTAGCACTGATTGGGAAAGAAAAACTAAGGATATTCCTTGTACTATTTCTCTCCCAAATTTAGATTACATTTTAAAAATCCGAAATAGGGTTATGGTTTCACTTTTCTAAAATATAGTCCATTTTCACTAAAAACCAACGAAAACTAAGAATTTTACATTTGACGGTTAAAAACAGAATAAAAAACAAAAATATCACTCTTTTGAATGAAATTTGAGTAGAATTCAATCCTGTTGGTGAAATGTTCACTAATCTCACTGTCAGAATTGCGCCGAAACCTTAAAAATCTGGTCTGATTATTCAAAACAAAAATGGAATATTATTCAAGAAACAATTTCACATATAATTATTATTTAACTAAAATCCTAAATAAATGCTGTAAATCACCCCGAAGACTTCTGCTACTACAGACATTGACAACAGGGTTAACAGCTAGATGGAAATTCGATGAGAACTACTATCCAAAAATTATTTGCCAGCCCGGGAATCGAACCCGGTACCTCCCAATTGCTAGTCAGGAATGCTTACCCTTACACCAAACTGACAATCGTTTAGAATTTTCGTTAAATAATAATTATATATTAATTAGCATTTGAATAAATGCATTCTCTATTCAATTCCATCTGTAAATTTCACATATAAGGTAAGACCGGAACCAATGTTGTATCCAAATTAGCAAATTAAAAACCATACTAATTTGAATATTTGCTACCTTCATTTTGTTAATAATGGATTACTGTTGAATACATTAGCCTATATCAGAACCGTTTCCATCTATATTATATTGATATGAGACTTTCTGCTCACTGGTTGAGATTTTGACGTTTTTTCGAATGAAAAAAAACTTATATGGTACAGTTTGAATGAATTTTAGCTACCTATTCATCACATTTCACATCATATTCATTCATAAATGTTTTCGTTTCACTCACCTATCCGACAGAACACCGGCTATTGGCATTCCTATCAAGAATCCGAGATAGTTGGTTGTCCCAACCAGAGCTATTTTCCATTCGTTCTCAGGACACAGAATTTTAAACTGGAAAATATTTACTTGTTGAATTATCAAATTACAATGAATGTCGTAGAATAATAATGAAAATACAATTAGCAGGTATAAAACTTGGAAACCAACGTGATTGAAAGCAACACAGAGAGTGCATATTTTGTCAAACAAATTTGAACAACATATTCTGGGCCGGTCGCATAGGCGCATTGACACACTACCTCCGTAAACAAGGCCATAGTGCATTCTGGTGACGTCAGCACAGATAGAGCTCTTACACCAATAAAAATTTGTTGATTTCAGCTGATCTATATCAGCTAGTGTTTTTACTTTCCTTACCTATGGTAATAGAGCTAATATTGCTTTCCGAAAAAATTAAGGTACCCCAATTTTTACTTTCCTTGCTCTATTACCATAGGTAAGGAAAGTATTGCTTTCCGAAAAAAATGAAGGAACCCCAATTTCTAAATTTCTATACGTTTCAAGGTCCCCTGAGTCCAAAAAAGTGGTTTTTGGGTATTGGTCTGTAAGTGTGTGTGTGTGTGTGTGTGTGTGTACACGATATCTCATCTCCCAATCAACTTAAATTTAAAAAATTTAAGTGGAAAAGATTGTGCATGAAAATCTCTATAAATTATGTTCAGTAACATTTTCACCTAAAATTGAAAATAAGCTCGAAATTAGAGAAAATGAGATTATTCAATCGCAAACTGTTGATTCTATTAAATCATTCACTATGAAGAGATAGCACACGTCGTGTGTCTCCAGCGTTATTGTCCTGTCACCAGCTGGCTCAGATTTTTGTGACTTGAGATGCGCGTGAACACTAGAGTCAGGTGATGAATTTTCATAACGGCAAGGAAAGTTGTGTGAGTGCGCCACACCAGATTTTTTGTGTTTATTATCTAGAATTTACAAAACGTTTCGAATAATATCAACTTATTGCTATTTAAAAGCCAAAACCCAACCTCCTTAACCTTTTCTTATAAAACATAATTAAACAGAGAACCTTATAGGTTATGTTTATTTAATTTCATACACTAGACAATTCGAGAACTGGCAGATGTGAGGAACTCCCCTTGATGAACTGAGTTTACTCTCATACACTAGACAATATGAGAACTGGCAGATCTGAGGAACTCCTCTTGATGAACTAATAATAATAATAGTAATATTTGTATGGCTTTTATTGGTGGGTTCCTGACGGAAATTCCACTAAGCCTCAATGTGTCATTAATTGAATTTTGAATTGAATTTTATTGCCAAAAATCACATACAAATACTTGTACAATACAATCATAAGCCCGCCGCAAAGAAGACCCACGCTAATCCACGAAAAGCAACCCACCTGTGGGATGTTTTCTAAACCATTGCTATAGAATTATTCATAATCAATCAGCTGATAAGTGGATTATTCATTGCATGTATTGCACAAATGTCTACAGAAGCCTAGCAATGGTTTACAAAACATTCCACGGCGTGGGTTGCTTTTTGTGGGGTCTTCTTTGCGGCGGGCCTTATAGTATGCAATATACAACTACTGTACCTACAAATAGACATTGATTGTAACTTGCACAACAATAGTTATTAATGTAATACTTGGCACTGCCAACATAAGGTTCCTTGTGTGTTGGCAGTGAGTTGCAGCTAACTTATTCTGCTTCAATTCTAGTCAAGTAAGAAGAGATATACAAATCAAATTAAATAGAGCTAAAGAAAGTATTACACCTAATATACAAAAGTCTCAAAGGCTCAGAAAAAACCTTAAGAATAGTACACACTATATGACAAAGTAATATCAAATTAACCACTGTGACGTCTTGAGGCCATCATGACAATGAATCTTTCACAAAGGAGAATAAATAAAATAATACAATAAAAAAATCTGTAAGATGATGTGGGAACATTCAATGATAACAATTCTAATTATAAGTGTGGATAGTAAAGTGGATAAGAAGTTTGCTGTACTTGTCATTTCATCACCATGCTAGAAGGTCAAGGCTGTGCAAAGGCTAAAAATAAACTTTCTACTCGTGATATTTTTCCAGTTTTTCGATTTGTATATCATCAATCTATCAAAATGAAAAAGTTTTCTCAGGAAAACATTTTTTTCCGATTATTACTTTTTGAGATATGAGCGACTAAAGTTTGAATTTTTGGGAAGAACATTTCAAATTCGGTAAGATATAAATCCATGAGATTTAGAGGATAGATTCTTCATGGTATTGTTGATCTAGTAAAACAAAAATTTTCTGAAAATATCAATTTTTGGAAAAGTTATTCAATTTACCAAAAATAACAAAAAATAACTCAACTAAAAATTATTTTTAGTTAATTTAAAAATATTACTTTCAGTTGATTGAAAAAAGTTATTTTTAGTTAATTGAAAATCTATCTTGAAAATTGATATTTTCAGAATTTTCTTATTTTACTAGATCAGCAATACCATGAAGAATGTATCCTCTAAATCTCATGGATTTTTTTCTCTTACCGAATTTGAAATGTTCTGTCCCAAAAATTTAAACTTTAGGCGCTCATATCTCAAAAAGTAATGATCAGAAGAAAAATGTTTTTCTGAGAAAACTTTTTCATTTTGATAGATTGATGATATACAAATCGAAAAACTTGGAAAAATATCACACGAGTAAAACGTTTATTTTTAGCCTTTGCACAGCTTTAAACTGTCAATGGGCCTTACGACTGTTCTACTTCAGCCGGGACCGACAAATTAACGTGCGATAACATTGATGAACTAAGACCCAGTCGATGAAAGGAGTCCACTCTCATACACCAGACAATTTGAGAACTGGCAGATCTGAGAAACTTCCCTTGATGAACTGATAAATTGAGGAAATTCAACTCAATACAAAAAGTACAACGTACGATTGTGAAGAATTTTAGTGAATTCAATTGACAATAACGAGACTAACCTCAGACGCGACTGTCCTCTCGTGCTCCCTGAAGACGAACTGGTGGCAGCGTATGGGATCGCTGTGGTCGAACAGGTCGGCGGTGCAGCGGTCCACCAGACCGCCGTCTGTGCAGTTCATTAGCGGCCGGAACCGCATGCACTGGGCGGGGTGACCGCTGCCGCTTTCCGCCTCCATCGGCACGGCCGATCGCAGCCATGGCGGCGAGAACTTCGGCGATTCCGTCTCGTTCTCGCACTCTGGCACCAGACATCTACACATGCATAAAACATTCCAGTAATTCAACGCAAAAATGAAACATTCACGTACTGTATGGATAATAGTGTTAAGTGTACAAACCGTTAATCTTAGTATACTTGAAATACTTTATTTTCCGTGCAAACAAATACATTGAAATAGCACTGTCATGATAATATAAAAATTACTTGAAAAAATAAACATTGATTCATGAAGATATGGATAATAAGTTCAGGTATGATTGAATAGATGTAAAGTATCGAATAAAAAGTCTAAGGAATTGTCAAAACCACAGATTTTATTAAAAGTAGAAAGACTGGTTTCGGTTGTTTCACCATTGTCAATCTCTTAGTTTCTGTTTAGGTTTAGTTTATCAGAGATTGACAATGTTGTAACAACCGAAACTAGTCTTCCTACTTTTTATAAAAACTGTGGTTTTGACAACTTCTTAGTCTTTTTATTTAATACGAATAATTACCATGATATCAACTTCTCAACTACACAAAAAGATGTGAAATAGGAGCCCATGCCTTTGAGAGAGAAGCAGGTTGAAAACCTATACATAATTTAATATGAATATAGTTAGAAAAAGAAATCAATGATGCAAATTCATCTTGCATAAAACAGTGCGATTGAAAACTGTTGAATACAAATATATTACAATTTCCAAAACTATCAAAAAACTAAAGAATACTGTAACAATATCTATGGAGGAGCACATCCTATTTATATCTTCGTCGTTGATACTGTTTTTTAATTAGAAATATGAACATTCCAGACAACATTTATAGTCAAATGTAACCTCAAACTGGACCAAGTAATTAAGACACCTTCCATGAAAAAATTCAAAACTTTCAAGCTACTTCTCTAGTTTGACATACTACTTATTCAGTAATTCATTGGTTTAGGTCCTAATATGTCAGCCTATTTTGTTGACCAACAATTTTTACACTTTCATAATAGGTTTTCTAATATTAATTAATTACTATTTATATAGAACTAATTATTTGTCCAAGTGACTTTCTCATAAATATCGGACACATATTAAGATTTTTTCTTAAAGTTCTTCCTAATTATCAATTGAATGCTACGTTTCCTTAGTACTTAACTTCTATATCAAGTAAATATTACAATGTGTTTTATTAAGTTTTGTCTTCAAAAATTAAAATTGAAATTTATTTGCCAAAAATGCATACATTACAAAAATTTGAAATAGACTAGTCTAAGTTTAACAAAAGCACAATATCTTACAGACAAAATCTCAAGACACTTTGAGCCATTATTTTTCTAAATAATTAAGGTAGCTCAAGTTTTTTAGAACTGAAATTTATGTGCCATTAAATAATGGTAACTGAACATGTCTAACTCATTTGGTCTTATAAGACTTGGATCTAAAATAGAGATATAATCTATTGTGTTCCAGAACTCACAATCCTCGTCATTACTATTGGTGTGCATGGTAATCCGGTGGCCTGCCATTGGCTGAAAAGTCTCTGAGCTGGCTTGGAATTGCGATTTCTATTGTGCAGGTAAGTTCTCAATTTGGTTTTACATGACACTTATGAAGAATAGCATTATCCCACAAATGAATTATTATTTTCGAAAATCATTTCATGAATAGGAAATATCGCTATTTTCCTGATCTTTCAAAGATTTATTGATTCATAAGCTGCACAGGCTGATATTGCAGAACGTAAAAGAAACAATACTAAGTAGTGATGTTAGGGTATTACGGCTTCTAATATTTTTGCTTTTGTGCAAATTACTTTTGCCAAAGCTTTTGTGCATTGCTAAGGATAGATTACGTGCCAGATGTTGAAGTCATTAGTTTTGAAGTGATAATTGGACTTTTTAAAGTGGAAGGTGAAATCATAACCTCATTCATTTTTCGAAACTTTTATTCATCAAAATTTGGGAGAAGGACTGTTTTGGACTATGCCTGTTGTCTTCTCCCAATCATATTATATTGTAATAACGATTTGTAATATTAAAATCTATAACCTTATAATGTTCTAGAAATATTTCTACGATACTAATAATTTCATGGTTACCTGTAATCAGGAATTCCAGTAGAGAAGATGTACGTGATGGTTTGATAAGATGAAAAGATGATAGGAAAAGCTAGTAAAAAGTATTGAAGTACTTGGTATTTCCCGCATTCTCCAGTTTCAACAAACAGCTCATCAACATTCATCTGAAAGATGAAATACATATGAACAAAATCCAGAATAAAATTCATTTGAATGATGAAATAAATAAATGTTGACTTTATGTAAGCCAGGAAAGCGTTGCAGGCATTGACTTGAAGTTGCTGAGGAAATGTCTTTATACCTTTATACCTTCTTCTTCATCCATTACCCACAATTGTAGGATCGATGGCGTCATGTCATGAATAAAACAAATATAACAAAAAACACTAAAATGATCAAGATGGCAGTGATCAAGTTCAGATCGAAAAAAATTATATCATATGAGGTCTTGCTCTTCAACATAATGGCACTTTAGCCTGATAATATTTGAGACAGGTCATCATTCACATATTCCTGGACATCGTAATAAGCCCTGGCTCTCAGAAAACCGGTCACAACTCTCTCCAACACGCTGAGGTCCAACTGCTTCCCCCCTGCAGGCAGCCTGTTGAAGTAGCGTAGCGCTGAACTCCTATAGCATATACCCGCGATCTCTGGAGGCGCACCATGGGGACGTCAAACAGCTCTCGATGCCTGGTGTTGTGGTGATGTACATCAGTCCGAGTCAACAAATTTTGTTGATTCTTCTTCACGTACATGAGGCAGAGAAGGAGGAAGTGGCTGATTACAGTTAGAATACCCAGCCTAGCAAAAATGGGCTTGCAATGAGCAAGATGTTCGCTTCCAGTAATGATCCTGGCGGCCCGTTTTTGCAGCTTCAGTATGTCCATAACCTTGGCTGAGTGACCCCACATGAGTAGACCGTAGGAGATATGGCATGGATGACAATGATCAAAAAAGTTGTAAGGTCGAGAGACTGACTTATCCTCGACTGGAGTCGTACGATTTGAGTCGAGGTAGTGTGAGTTGAGCCTAAGAGTTAGGTCAGTTCGTTCCCGGTAGCCGGTACCTTCACTTCAAACAATATCTGCACTGACCGTATGCATGCAGAGAGAGAGAGAGAGAGAGAGAATAGAATAGCTGCCTTTATTTTAACCTAGAAGGGCGGAGTTAGGGCGCAGCCGGCCCTCTCTTACACTCAACCCTCCAATACAAAGCTGAATAATTCAAGATTAAACAAATCAAATTGGGAAAAAATATACAATATTACAAAAACAAGGTTGATAAATATTATTGAATTACAGAATAATAATCAATGTAGAAAAAAACCTTAACTATAATTATTAAGATATAAATAGAAATTAAAAATTGAAAATAGTTCAAATTTTACAAAAGAAGAAGTAGAAGCAGAAAAAGAAGAATAAAAAAATAAAAGAAGAAAAAGAAAGAAAACTCGCCAAAGAACCTTGTGCTAGGTCCAGCCACCCACACCACCCCTGATCCACCTTAAAACAGCCGTGCCAAACCGACGAGGCTCCTCAATTCGTCTCAACTCAACAGGCAATGATTTCCACAATCCACAAGCCATCACAAGAAAGGACTTGTCCTATGAATTGGGACAGCCAGCAAATGGGAACCATGCCGGGTACCATCCCGACCAATGTCACTCACGAAGTGAAAATCTTCAGCTATGTATTTGGGTGTCTGAGTTTTCAACACTTTATGCAGAAAGAGAACCGCATGAAATGACCTACATTCATGTAGCTTCATGAGTCCAAGTCGGTCAAAATATTCTGTCACATGGTTGTGACGTCTGAGGTTGAAGATGAAGCGGTCACAGTAGTTTTGTGCACGCTGCATCCTCTGTAGTAGTTCACAAACACAAACATAACCTTTGTTGAAAAAGGAATGAAGTCCGAAAACTTCTCCAACGTCTTGATCCCAGCAATCACCTTATTGCATGTCAACGTCACATGGTTTGTCCAGTCCAAGGTCAAGAGTGAGAGAGAGAGAGAGTGAGGAAAAGATTTGTGTGAAAGATACATTACCGTCCATTCATCCCTAACATGCCAGCCACTCTTTCACCGTTTGAGGGGTTGAGGGTCATGTTATAACTCGTGGCCTTCAACATGGGAGAAAAGGTAGGACTGTAGTATTCTGATCTATTTATATTAGAAAGCAACTTTAGGTAGTAGGTGAAGAAAAAGCATTAAGGGCCGGTTTCCAAGCTCGGGATTTAGCTAAGTCCTAGACTTTAAACACCTGGAGTCAGAAAATTAGCTTTCCAAAATGGGGCGTAGTCGCAGCTTTTATAACAGTAGTCGTAGTTTTTATTTTCACATTTCTAAAATTGGAAACGTTTTTCCTTGACGAAATTAGACTTTCCTAAATAATTCAAAATAGCTGAAACTTTACACTATATCCTCTTTATTTCATTTTGGGTTCAATTTTCTAGTTTTTCGAAATTTAATTCAAACGTGACTATGACAATGACTGCGACTACGCCCCATTTTGGAAAACCAATTTTCTGACTCCTGCTGTTTAAAGTCTAGGACTTGGCTAAATCTCGAGCTCGGAAACCGGCCCTTAATGTATTAGCACAAAATAATATAATACTTGATATGGTTGATTGATTGATTGATTGAGTACTTTATTTATGTAGATTACAATATTTACTGTCTTATACACTTATATACAATAGCTTACAATACAGCAAAATTATAGATGAATTTACATGATATAGACTAAGAAAATAATTATTGAACTGTATATGTGCACTGTATATGGTTGGGAGAGAAATGATATAATAGGTAGATTAAGTCTAGCACAAAAATTAATACAAAAATATAGAATAGGCTTTTCCGAAACCCAAGTAATATAAATATTACTGTGTCTTGAACAACATTTCAAGGAATTGGGCGTTCATCTCAAGTTCTAGAAAAATGGATTTTCTATATTAGCATTGTCTGATATCACTTGTCAGTTTTGTTGCTCATCCTCATTATAATAAAGAGAGGAAATGCCTTCCCGTTCTAAGAAAAGTGAAAGCCAAAATCCCATAACTATCCAGTCTGGCTCATTACAAGGAGTTTCTACTGATTGTAGCTTCTACTTGGTTTCACTAAGCTCGGTCAAGAGATTTGAACATGGTCAAATCGGATACGTTACAAGTGTGCACTGGAATTATTGATAGCAACTAATGCCATAGAAATCATATTATATTAGTGCACTCGTTGTAAAGCGTTGGTGTTCAAATGCCTTGAATGAGCTCGGTGAAGCCGGGCATAAGATTTCCACTCGAGCAAAAAGCACTCAAAATTCGTTATTAGCAGAATTATACTGTTTTAATAGAAGTAAAAAATTGATTCGATCTAAGAGATCTTAACAAACTTGAAAATTGCAAATAAGCTTGTTCCGGGTATTAAAAATGTTTATTCATCAAAACAATTACAATAAAAATTTGGATACTATACTATAACATTTAATACAAATAAACAAAGAAGTTTTATGCATTGAATAATTTCCTAATAGACAAAGATAATGTAATGAATAAATATACACTCCACTATAAATGATATGTACCCTATCATCTAATTAATACCCTGTTATTTTAAAAATATTCACACAGCCCACATCACTAAGAGTAAAATAATAAGGAAAGTATAGTAGAATTCACGAATCATATCTAAGAGATATAGATACTAGATATCCTAGGTATTTGATTTGGATATATTGTGGAACTAATCCATACTAAAGATGAATGAATGAACATCACAAATGTGATTTGTATAGTATACTGACATTCTGCTGAATGAGACAAGAGTCTGAATGTCATTAGTGAAATTGACAATCTTCTCTTTATTCATTAATATGTTGATCTGCAGTTTTCTACAAAATGCCTATGCAATGTTAAATAATGCTTTGTCATTTACAAAAGCACTTGCCTATCAAACAATATTGTACTCTCGTAATAGGTCTCGTTCCAGATAAAATCAGAGTTTGCCTATCAAACAATATTTTACTCTCGTAGTAGGTCTCATTCCAGATAAATTCAGAGTTTGAGCATCTTCTTTACATTAGGGAAGTTGATTAAAATTTTTGATTATTGATATGATAAATTAAAGTTTCTAAAATAAGAACTGGTCACTCTTGAAAGAACATTATTATTTTAATGAGTGATAAAATGTACGTAATGCTTTCCATAGTTTTTTTCACTAAGGCTCAACTCACACTTACGCGACTCAGGTCGAGAAGAGACTCGACTCTAGTCGAGAGCATGTGTTTTCAAATGGTGACAGTCGCGGAGACTAGAGTCGACAGGTCTGAGTGTCATCACCATTTGGAAACACATGATCTCGACTAGAGTCGAGTCTCTTCTCGACCTGAGTCGCGTAAGTGTGAGTTGAGCCTAAGAGTGATGCTTCATAAGCTCCAAGCTTGTGTAATGGGAAGGGAAGCTTGTGTAGAGGGTAATGGGAAGGTTAAGATGGGACATGAGCATGAGGAAACATATTTATTGCCTTGGGCAAGACCCGAATCACAGAAAAGTGGTTTTTACTCGTATTATTTCTTGTAATCCTGCATTGCATGAGTTTATTACTTTTATAGCAAAACACTGTAGTGAACGTTCAGCTCTATTAGGTTCTCTCAAACAACTAAATATTGATTTTGAATGAAAACGACTTGCCATTTCAAAACCACTGATTTATCTAAACCATTTTAGGTACTAGTTTCGGTTGATACATCATTATCAATCTCCAGTAAACTCTTACTTAGTGAGTTTACAAGAGATTGATAATTGTGTATCAAGTTTCAATGATTATCAATCTCCAGTAAACTCTCTCTAGTGAATTTACCAATTAATAATGGTGTAGCAATGAATTATCAAAATGACTCATACTATAGTGTTTACTGAAGATTGAGATTGGTGGAACAACCGGAACTATTATATCAAATAGTTTTTATAGATCAGAGATTTATTCAAAGGCAGAATAAAGTTCTTTTTCATTTTCATTTTGTTAATATCAAATAGTTTTCTTTGAATACAGATGTCTACCACAGCATCATGTCAGATGCGACCTTCACTACTAGCCTAAACAGAAAGAAAAGTTAAACATTTGTTAATATTATTGCATTTGGAGGTTACTTATCCTTAATATCCATTACAATATTAGTTTTTATTCAATTAAGATTTTAGACAATTATTATTGTCTATCAACAAAATCCAGTAAGATTACAGCTGTATATTAATTGTTTAAAAATATTGATATTTCCAACGTTAGTAGACAGAACTGTCTACTAACTTTGGATATTTCCATATCCATTACAATATTAGTTTTTATTTAATTAAGATAGTTTTAGATCATTATTATCTTCTTTCAACAATATCCAATATGATTGCAGCCGTATATTGATTGTTAAAAAATATTGATATTTCTATGAACGTTCAAGAAAGTAATTGATCGAAATGTCAGTAAACAACTGTACGTTAGAATAAAGTGACACAGCTTCCAATAAAGGAGCTGCAGCAATGAACCTTCACGTTACTGAATTGAAAAATATTGTTAATTGATTGTCGGACTACGGTTAATTTTATGTTTAGACTGTGCTTCTACTGAATTGGGCTTGTAAACAAAGCAAGATGACTCAAAATGAGCTGAAACGTAGGAAATATTTGAAAAATACAGTGAACAGATGGTAGATGAAGTGATACTCAAAGTTTATCAGTGCATATTCTCACAAAATTAACTTTTGGAACTAGTTGGAATACTAGGATATAAATATGTGAGATTTAGTTTAATAGATACAATAGTGTGCAAGATGAAGACGAAGAAAAAACGAATTATGTGAATGAGCACGTATGACATATATTACATCATCTAGAACAAAAGATTTTTATTGGAAATAAAATTAGGAATATTCGACAAGTAGAGGATAAACCATGAATAATAATGTGCATAGTAGTGAATACATTTGTGATACCTTAGTGATTATAATACTTTGCTTGAAAGCAATCAGCTTTCTCTAATCTATTATTCTAGTTTTCATGTCGAGTTACTTTGCAAACTGTAATAACTTTTGCAAGAGTAATGAGGAAAAATTTTTGAAGAGAAGTTGGACATAAATGTGTCTATATGTTTTTAAAATATATATTCAAATAAAACGCTAGATTGTTTTAAAATCTCATTGTTGGTTTGTTTCAACTCTAACAAATAGGATGATTTATAATGATGATATTATAATTAAATTAAATTTTTACTTGTAAATTTTCTTGAAATAAAGGTCCAGGTGAAACAACTACGGTACTTGGTTTTCTTCTCATTGATTCTTAATAAAGCTTTGATTCGCAACAATATATTCTATTGTTCTGATTTGATTTCAAAACTAAGAAAATTTTTTATCTCTCTTGCTCACCTGTACTGTTAATTTTAGTTATTGCTCAAAATAATAAATAGATAGAACTATGAACAATATGATATTAAAAGTTAATTTTTGCTATAAACACTATCATTTTATTAAATTGAATGAATAAAATGAAAAAACAATATTAAGTTTTACACTTCTTATGGTAGGAATAAATTTTGAGTTTAAAAGTAACACGTGAATATTGCAAAATATTCTCAATAACTATTATGAATGAGCTCAAAACGGATTACAAACTGACCTTTGGAATTCTCCCACTGGATGGTGTGTAAACATTTCACTACGTAGAAAATTTGAAACATTGCAAATGCATTATTTTAATGAAGAGCGTTGTAAAAAGGTATTTTTTAAGACCATATCCATATTATAAGTACTCTTCAGTTGTCAAAAGAACGAAAAATTTTATTTTTTTAGTAGATTTTACTCAAAAAAAGCAAATCAGAATATCAAGTTTTTAATACTAGAACTTTTGTCCGCGGTTAAAATGTAAGTTCATTGCAATATGATAGAAATTCAACTGTTGAACTATCTTAATACATTTAATCAGATGGCTGAACCAGATTGCTAATATTGTATCAAGACTAACCTTGAACAAATTTTGGTGAACAAAGAAAATAATATGTAGGAATCTTTAATCAGAAACTCATTCACTGTTTTGGGTGTGTACTATTTGGTTTTCTATCAATTTTAATTTATTAATTGATTTATCAACGTTTATTAATAAATATCAGTATGTGCATTAGATTAATTTAAAATTAGTTTTACGTTTGTGTTTTACAATTCCGTCAAACCTCATGTCATCAAGCAAGCTGATTGTTTTGAGTATGTTAATAGTTTCAATACAAAATGAAAGTAATAATTGTCTAGTGTTTAGAGTAATAAATTTGTGAGGAAAAATACTCTCATTTTTTCACTATACAGTTTTATCAGAAACATAACTTTAACGATAAGATCGTCTGTAAATAGAGTTTTACCTATTTACTCTATCAATAAATGAGTGAATCATAATTATAATATGTTGGGTATAATGAATGAATAGAATTGAATAATCTTACAATCCAATTTGATTGTTTGTATTACTCAGCAACTCAACAGTGACAAATTGCATGCTTTGTTAAAAGTATGAAAAATTACTAGATAGTAATAAACACTATTTTTGTACTCTAAAAATTTCTATTTTGAGTCCCAAACATTATTGACCTTATTCTTGATATTTTCATAATATAGAACTCACACTATTGGTAGTGATTTAGACCAAGAATATTGTTAATATAATATTTTAATATTCAACTTTACATAATCTCTGGACTGTTTTTTTTTTAATTAAGGTTGAAAGCAGTTTCTGGCGAATGCCTGTTGCAGTATCTCATGTCTATAAATAAATAAATAGATATGTAGAGCTTAAATGAAATATTCACAGTATTTCACAGATAGCTAATTTAGAATAATAACTTCACAGACTAGATAAATTTCATCACTAAAAATCTTTTATTATTTTGCATAATTAAAAGTTTGTTATGCCTTTAAAAACTAGTGTTGCTGAAATTGAAGATATTAGTCTAAGTATTAAAGCTTCCAATCAATAATTTATGGTGAGCATACCTTCCAAGACCGGAGATCAAGCACAAAAACGCTTTGAAAAGACACTGACCAACACAAAATCTTGCAAAAAATTGATGGGAGAAATTTTTGAATCTTTTTCAATTCGAACAGGTTTTTGGCAGGGTATTGACTTTGAACTATGTTGACCAGTGTCGTTCTAGGCAAGGTCAAGGAGGAAAGAGCTCAAGAGATTTAACACTAGAAACCAGTCCAAGTTGGTCCATTCAAAAGCATTTCCATACCGTACCTTGCTTTCGCTACTAGAGATTTGCAAGCCTACTGTTTTAGCATATTCCTCGCATGATTCAAATTGCTCACTTTTTACCCGCGTTTTTGAAACCACCAATTTATATGCGCGAAAACAGACATACATTTGAATTCAACGTAAGTTATCATTGATCTATCAGTTAATCAAAGTAGAAAATACAACATAATATTGTGTTTTTATTCTATCAAGTTATTATTAACAGTGACATACTTCAAGTAGATAAATTTAGGTCGTTTCAGAGAGTTATCAAAAACCGCTTTGTCTCCCAATAATGAAGTGAAATATTAGTATTATAATACTTTAAAACCTCATTGAAATCAAAAAACGATATTATATTAAACTTGTAATATATTGTATATAATATTATATTTAAAAACAGGATAATCTAATAAAACTAAAACTAACCGGTGTAAGCCTACTTGTTTCATTACTGCAGATCCTTTATCAGAAACTAATTCGAAAAAAGCTTATAAACAATAATAATATTCCCTAACCCCTGCCCTGATCATGAAGCACATCAAATAAATTAAAAAGAAAAAATACAAATAAGCAGGGTAGTTCTAACAGTTCGGTTTACTGTAGATGTGTTTAGGTTACCATTAACCATGCATTAATTATTTAGTTTTATGAATAATATTTTTTAATTAACATGTGAATAAATTCTGTTGCAGACTACCAGGAAACCGGCTTGACAGACAAAAAACAAAATTCAAAAGTTATCAATCCAAAATGGAAGAAGAATTTGCACGGTCATGAAAAATTTGAACAACACGTTTAGGTAAATATCATAGACATATTTCTGGCTAAATATGTTTTAGTTTGAGTTAATAATGTAGTCAAGGTTTTACTTGAAATGAGCTGAATATGTTTTAGTTGATAAATTTTTGTCATTGGGATGGAAAAAACATTCATGAGAAACAACATAAATTCAAAAGTGATTAGAAAAGCGTAAAAAACCTGAAATCTCAGAGGAGCTAAAACATAAATGAATAAATAATTATCATCTGAATTGATTGCTCCACTTTACTCTTATGGGGAGAATCTCCAGTAATGATTTCAGTTATCATTTAATTAATTTGAATGCACTTACCATATTATTATCCATGTTTTCAGCTTAATTATTGTTGCACACTTACACAGTACACACAATCTGAAGCGCGAGTTCTGTAATCGCAGTTGTAGTGATGAGGAAAATTAAATGAACTGATTACTATATTGACAGACAATCTGGACTGAAATCAGTGTGCGTGCTGATTGCTCAACTAAGAAGATGTAGAAGAAGAAAGTAGACTAGAATCAGAGGAAGAACATTTAGAAGAGGTTGGAGAATGGGAATGAAAAGGATAACGATAAAGAAGGTGGAGCGAGTAGGAGGAGAAGATGCAAGGAGGATGAAGAGGGAAAGGAGAAAAGCATCAGAGAGAGGGAGAGAGAGAGAGACGAGCTGTTCAACGGAAACGTTGTGGAGATGAAGCGAAAAAGAGAAAAAGAAGAATATGAATAGGATAGGTGGAGAAGAAAGTACATGTGGAAAGAGGAAGAATTTGAGATTTTCCAATATTTGTGATTTTTTGGCTATCTACGCCCTAAGAGAATTCCAGTAGAAAAAATGGAGAAGAGTAAAAATGAGAAAGAGAAAAGGTAAAGAAAGGAAAGATGCGTAACAGGGTTTGTTAGAAAGAGGGAAGGAAGGAAAGATACAGACATAAAGAGCGAGATTAATATCAGTAATTATAAGATAATTAGAGTACAATCAACAGTTTCATAGAAAATATAAAAAATATTAAAAATAATGTACACATTATGATGGAGATTATGTAAATTATACAAGGGAACTGTTAAAATATTATGCAGTAGAAAGTTGTCGAGAAAGGAAAAGAAAAGGAAGATAATGAAGGATTGGTCGACGAAAATATTATAAAAAATTTGACAAGTGAAAAAATTTGAGCACCATAGATTGCAAAAGATGAGAAGGAACAGGAGGCCAAGATGTGATGGATCGACGAAGACGTCGAGAAGAAAAAGACAAGTGGAAGATTATAAGACAAAGAGAGGACAAATATGACGGAAAAGAAAACGTCTGCGACTGTGCCGAAGGCGCTAGCCAATTACTCTGAACGGCTCAGTATTCAATCATTGATCACTGCTCATGTTTTTAGAATTATTGCTTATTATTATTATTGTTTGTGATTGGTTGTTGAATTTTGTTGTCGTCGCCTAATTTGACTGCGTCACAATCTCAAACTACAGTATAGCATTGGTCATTCACAAAAACAAACATACAAAATTTTACAAAAATGTGCTAGCTTTCATATTTTAACTTGTTTTTGACCTGGTTTTTTTACAACCGATGTAGCTCTAGGGTTAATCACACTCCTATCGAGAGTGTCAATCGCCGTCATTCTAACTTCTTGAACGTGATTATATTTTATTTTTTGATGAATTCCAAGATACTATTATACATTAAAAATAATCATTCTTATCAAACTCAACCCATGATTAAAAAATCTGGTGAGGTACACTCACACAACTTTCCTTGCTCATATTTGAAACTACGATCAGACAACTTTATATGTGTATATATAATTGTTTTCAGAGTACTTTTTCCTTTGTGTAAATTGTGAAATTCGATGATTTTTTCAAAAGTCGTCAAAACAGCTGTTCTACAGATGAAATATCTAGACTATGACAGTGTTCTTTTTACTTTCCTTGCCCTATTACAATAGGTAAGGAAAGTATTGCTTTCCAAAAAAAATTAAGGTACCCCAATTTCAAGTTTTCTATACGTTTCAAGGTCCCCTGAGTCCAAAAACATGATTTTTGGGTATTGGTCTGTGTGTGTGTGTGTGTATGTGTGTGTGTGTGTATGTGTGTATGTCTGTGAACACGATAACTCCATTCCTAATTGACCGATTGACTTGAAATTTTAAACTTAAGGTCCTTATACCATGAGGACCCGACAATAAGAAATTCAATAAAATTCAATTCAAGATGGCGGAAAAAATGGCGGATAATTACTAAAAAACCATGTTTTTCACGTTTTTCTCGAAAATGGCTCTAACGATTTTCTTCAAATTTATACCATGGATAGCTATTTATAAGCCCTATCAACTGACATGAGTCCCATTTCTGGGAAAATTGCAGGAGCTCTGTAATATTATTGAGAAAAATGGCGGATAATCACTAAAAACCATGTTTTTTACGGTTTTCTCGGAAACGGCTTTAACGATTTTCTTCAAATTTATACCATGGATAGCTATTTATTAGCCCTATCAACTGACATGAGTATCATTTCTGGGAAAATTTCAGGAGCTCCGTAATATTATTGAGAAAAATGGCGGATAATCACTAAAAAAACATGTGTTTCACGATTTTCTCAAAAATGACTTGACCGATTTTTTTCAAATTCATATCCTGTATAGTTATTTATCAGCTCTATTAACTGGAATGAGATCTCCTTTCTGAGAAACTAATGGGGGGTCCACCCCATCCTTGAGAAATGGACTTTGTAGCCTCCATCTCGTTCATGAGGTAGGTAGGTAGAGCAGTTCATAAAAAGAACACATAGTCGAGATATTTCATCTGTAGAACAGCTGTTTTGACGACTTTTAAAAAAAATATCGAATTTCACAATTTACACAAAGGAAAAAGTACTCTGAAAACAACTATACACATATACAGAAGTCTGATCGTAGTTTCAAATATGTTGCCGCCAATCGTCATTGTGTTATTCCCCTAAATCATTCTCGTTTAAGAATGAGGCTTGTAGTTCAATGAGCAAGGAAAAGTTGTGTGAGTGTACCACACCAGATTTTTATAAACTGCTCTACCTACCTACCTTATGCACTAGAAGGTGGTTACAACGTCCATTTCTCAAGGATGGGGTGGACCCCCCATTAGTTTTCCAGGGAAAAGACTCATGCCAGTTGATAGAGCTGATAAATAACTATACAGGGTATGAATTTGAAAAAAAAGGTCAAGTAATTTTTGAGAAAATCGTGAAAAACATGGTTTTTTTAGTAATTATCTGCCATTTTTCTCAAGAATATTACGGAGCTCCTGCAATTTTCCCAAAAATGAGACTCATGTCAGTTGATAGGGCTTATGAATAGCAATCTATGGTATAAATTTGAAGAAAATCGTTGAAGCCGTTTTCGAGAAAATCGTGAAAAACATGGTTTTTTTAGTCATTATCCGCCATTTTTCTCAAGAATATTACAGAGATCCTGGAATTTTCCCAGAAATGAGACTCATGTCAGTTGATAGGGCTTATAAATATCCATGGTATAAATTTGAAGAAAATCGTTAGAGCCGTTTTCGAGAAAAACGTGAAAAACATGGTTTTTTTAGTAATTATCCGCCATTTTTCCCGCCATCTTGAATGGAATTTTATTGAATTTCTTATTGTCAGATCCTTATGGTATAAGGACCTTAAGTTTAAAATTTCAAGTCAATCGGTTAATTAGGAATGGAGTTATCGTGTTCACAGACATCCACACATACACACACACACACCACACACACACACACACACACCACACACACACACACCACACACACACACACAGACCAACACCCAAAAATCATGTTTTTGGACTCAGGGGACCTTGAAACGTATAGAAATTAAGAAATTGGGGTACCTTAATTTTTTTTTGGAAAGCAATACTTTCCTTACCTATGGTAATAGGGCAACAAAAGTAAAATGTATGTTCTACAGGTATTGATTTTGGCTTGTATTTATCCAACTTGATAGATATTATAATTATGTGAAGTTTACAGAAATTTTATGAGTTTTCTCATTCTGTATTATTCTTTTCCCACAGGAATTTGATTGGTGTCGAGACGTCCAAAATTTGAAATATTCTCCATTTTGTATTTCTATACAAACAAGGTAAAAAACCTTATTATATTTTAACTGTAATAGTATGAATAAAATGAATTACGATTTGAAATAGCGGCGTAGCGAAATTGTGTGAAACTGCAATTTTCATTTTTATTTCCAATTTTACCACAGATCTATAATATGTGAAATTTGATCGCTGATATTCTATTCCAGAATATTTATTTATTTATACAATTTATACATTGATAGATACAATATCATTCTCAACTATGAATGATTGGGAAAGGAACAACAGGCTTAAAGCCCAAAAATTGATAAGAATAAAATATTGATCTAGAAGTATCAGGATCTGTAGTGTTGAAATGTAACCTTCTTGATGAATTTAAATAATGGGATTCATCAAATAATGAGTTATATCAACATAATTGTGAGAAAAAACATATTTCACTAACAATCTGTAGTTAAAATTATAGATTTTCAAAAGTAGCAATTTTACATTATCTGGCAACGCCGCTATGTGATCGGCTGAAGGCTTAAGGTGCTTACAGATATATGCGCCGCGAAAATAAGCAATTCACTTTTAATCAGCCGACTATATCTGTATTTGTACAGAAACGGTAAGATACAGATATAAAAAGCTTGGAATCAGCTGATTAAAAGTGAATTGCTCATGTTCGCGGCGCGTAAATCTGTACGCACCTTTAAGTGTCAAAGTTGTTGTCATGTCTAAACTAGACTGTTGAAAAAGTTCAGCATTCATGGTTCTTGAGACAAGTCTAAACTTCCAAAATCAGCATGATATAATATAAAATCCTGTTTTGTAATATTGAATCCTTTTTTAGTAAGTTCTGATTCATTTTTGACTGACTTATTTTTGAACGATTTGATAATTTATTTTCTGAAGCAAACTAACTTATTCAAATGGTAATGTTTTGTTAATGAACATCACCTGTTTATTTATAAAATATCAAGTAACTATTCTATATTATACTCTTCAACTAAAAATACAAGTTTTACTTTCCTTGACCTATTATCATAGGTAAGGAAAGTATTGCTTTCCGAAAAAAATTAAGGTACCCCTATTTCCAAATTTCTGTACGTTTCAAGGCCCCTGAGTCCAGAAAAGTGGTTTTTGGGTATTGGTCTGTGTGTGTGTGTGTGTGTGTGTGTGTGTGTGTGTATGAGTGTATGTGCGTCTGTGTACACGATATCTCATCTCCCAATTAACGTAATAACTTGAAATTTGGAACTTAAGGTCCTTACACGATGAGGATCCGACACGAACAATTTCGATCAAATGCAATACAAGATGGCGGCTAAAATGGCGAAAATGTTGTCAAAAACAGGGTTTTTCACGATTTTCTCAAAAACGGCTCCAACGATTTTGATCAAATTTATACCTAATATAGTCATTGATAAGCTCTATCAACTGCCACAAGTCCCATATCTGTAAAAATTTCAGGAGCTCCACTCCATCTAAGCAAAGTTCGACTTTAGATTCCCAATTATGAGGCTTCAGATACAATTTAAACAAAAAAAAAATGAGTGGAGAAGATTGACCATGAAAATCTGTACAATTAATGTTCAGTAACATTTTCACCTTACATTGAAAATAAGCTCGGAATTCGAGAAAATGTGATTATCCAATCGCAAACTGTTGATTCTATTAAATCATTCACTATGAAGAGATAGCAGCTAGACCTCGTGTGTATCCAGCGTTATTGTCCTGTCACCAGCTGGCTCAGATCTTGGAATAGTAGACTCATATGCGCGTGAACACTAGCGTCAGGTGATCAATTTTCATAACGGCAAGGAAAGTTGAGTGCGCCACACCAGATTTTTTCATGTATCATCGGAGTTAAAATAATATCTTAATAACCAAAGCAGTTCAAACTTTCCACTGGGGTTTCATCTCATTCATTGATTTTACATAAATTCCAACCAATTCAAGATGTAAGAGTTCGTCCACACACTTTTTGTATGATGACTTGGAAATAGCTGAAAATTTGAAATTTTCTTTTTCATCTTGATTGTAGTATACCGTAGTAATAATAGCGTCACACATTTAACTCTAGAACGGACGGGCTGGGCTAAGTCTGTGAGACCCAAACATTTTCATTTTCAAGTGCAATTGAAGTAATTGTCCTCCTAGCAAGGTGACTCTTGGTGTAACGTCCTGAAAAAGCCTTTAAAGTGACTTATTGTTTTAGTTTTTCTAAATGATCGCTCCAGTCTGCTGTCAAACATGTTTCAAGTTGCTTGTGGGTCCATTAGATCCAACCCAACCCTTCCGTTCATGTAACGTTTTTATCATGACATGTAAATTAGTGGAGATATCAATTATTATTCGGTAAACTATCTAGAAGTTAATTATATGATTGATTTTTGAACCTGATTTCAGTTTTTCTAAAATAAACATAATAATAGGCTATTCTTACAATATTGTTTTAATTTTGATGTCAGAACCAGTCCGTCCGTCGATGTATATTTTTCTCGTGCGTCCGTTCTGAATAAAACAGGGTAGTGATAATAGCGTCACTTATTCAAGAGAGATTTTGAATAAAGTGACTGCATGTTGACTGGTTGCTGTTCAACTTGACTGTATGTTATAATAATGACTTACTTTTTCAGAATGGCCGAAACAGCGATCAAATTGAACAAGTTCAGTCGCAATAAGAGATGTACCCTGTGCAAAGGCAGAGAGGCCGATGAAATCACCTATGGCTCCGTCTACAGACTGGGCAAAGTCGAGGTGCACTACTTCTGCCTGCTCCTGTCATCGTGTGTTGCTCAGAAGGGAGAAGATGAGGAGGGAATTCTTGGCTTCCTCCAAGATGATATCCTAAAAGCTGCAAATTTATTGTCGAAAGTGCAATGTACATTCTGTAATGGCGCTGGGGCCAACGTAAGATGTCAGACCGCAAGGTGTAAAGTTGTGTTTCATTACCCATGTGGCGTCAAAAACAATTGTTCTCATAAGTTTTTGGGCCAGTTCCCATCGTATTGTCCTAAGCACCGCGTAACACAGAAAATACCAAAACAGGTGTTCGATATTATAAAAGGTGTTCAATTGGAGTGTGTTGTCTGCTTGGACAATGTTGAGCTCAACGATAACACCATCTGGGCACCATGTTGTAAAAAGAACGCATTTTTTCACAAACGATGTCTACAGGGACTTGCTTTCAGCTTTGGAAGCTACGCTTTGAAATGTCCGTTGTGCAACAATCAACAAAAGTTTTCAAAGGCTCTAGTGGATAATGGAATTTTTATTCCAGAACAAGATGCGTCTTGGGAAACAGAACCGCGAGCCTTTAGAGAACTGTTGGAACGCTATTCTCGTTGCGATGCGGTGAAATGTGTCTGCCGGAGGGGACGTGATTTCACCGACAACAATATAAACTCGATGTGGCAAATACTGCTGTGCTCCCTGTGCGGTTCGCAGGGTATCCACAGGAAGTGCCTTATGTCTAGGACAAAATCTAGATGGGAGTGTGATACATGCCAGAGCGCAGAAAGGACAGAGGACAGACCACCCCAAGTGGCCACCCCGATTACAGCCCCAGACCCGGACCTAGCTGATGATGCCAGCACAGACTCTAATATCGAAGTTATAGACTGTGATGGTTATGAACCTGCCTCAGTGACACCCTGCCTTGAACAAAGAATTCCTGAAGTTCCTGAGAATACCTCAACTTTCATAACTCCCGATAGGCATCACCAACAAAGCAATTTGAATGAACAAAGAATTCCTGAAGTTCCTGAGAATACCTCAACTTTCATAATTCCCGATAGGCATCACCAACAAAGCAATTTGAATGATGACAATGACTCCAACAATGAAGATAGTGACTATCAAATTATTTCTATCGAAAGAAGAAACAATGAAGATCGTGACTGTCAAAATATTTCTATTGAAAGAAGAAGTTTGAAGAGGAAAAGATCAAGTGATGAAAGTTTTCATTCAGAGAAAGTCTTTGCTTCAAATTTTAATGTAGCCAAGGTAGAAGAGCAAGCTTCTAGTAGTTCACAATCGGAAGATTCAATTATTAAAGATTTGAAGGAGATGAAACCTTTTGAATCGTGCCCTATAATAATTGACGATTCAGATGATGAAGGTGCCAACATAATCAGCATTGACTCTGATGACGATGATGATGATGTGATTGAAGTCACCGATAATTTTACTCCGATCTCACTGACAGAAGTGATGAGAAACAGTGAAAACAACAATAGTCCTAGAGTGGTTGGTAAAATAGGTTCTTCACTGGTGACGTTCATCCCCAGTCCAGCCAAAACATCAACACCAACATCAGAATCAGCATCAACATCAGCATCAACATCAACATCACTCAACACATATTAATCAGATCAGGTGACTGTTCCGTTCCTCATGTCTATGTTTGTATTTGATCAATAAATGATGTCCAGTGAGCTTCATTTCAATGTGTGTTTGCTATTTCAATTAGAAAACTACTCTATCAGTAACCCACCAATGGGCTTTTGGTTACAATCCTCGGTTATGTCACATGAAACAGCTACTTTACGCTCTGTTCGCAATATACATTCTTACACTAAAAATGAAAAATGTACACTTGATGTTAGCAAAAAAATTTTTTATATGAAAAATGTACACTTGATGTTGGAAAAACTTTTTAGTTTTTTATTTTGTCATTTTAAACCCTTTGTTGAGTTTTTTTGTGTAGTTGAAAAGTTGATATTGTGGTAATTATTCATATTGAATGAAAAAGACTAAGAAATTATCAAAAAACCACTGATTTATTGATAATTAGAAAGACCGGTTTCGGTTATTACACCATTGTCAATCTCTGATAAACTATTAGAGATTATCAGAGATTGACAATGGTGTAATAACCGAAACCGGTCTTTCTAATTATCAATAAATCAGTGGTTTTTTGAAAATTTCTTAGTCTTTTTCATTCAACCTTTGTTGAGTACCTCAAGTTTTTAAATCAATATGTCTATTATGTTTCTCTGCTTCTGTTTTATTATGCTTCTTTGTATTTATTATGTTTTTCTGTTTATTGCGTTGTGAAGTACATTAGGACTGTATTGATTGTAATTATAACGAAGTATGTAATTTCACCTTGCAACTGTGTTTGTTCTCAATTTAAAAAAGAATTATAAGAATATTCTTTTGTTGATACTAATTCTAAACTAAAAACTTAGATATCAAAAATTGAATTTTTTATTTTTCTGCCATTTAAATCAGTTTCAAAACAATCAGTAAGTAGGCCTACTTATGACTGTTGTAAAAATGTATTTTAAGTAATTTTACTAGGCTTCTCTGCTTATGAGTATCTCTGTTTATGAGTATCCTATAGTCTTGATAGATTGTCAGTAATTAATTTTTAATTAAAATATTTTAATACTACCTAAGAGATATTTTACAAAACAAAATCAAATTAATATCAAATTTCCTCTATAGTAGGCTACCGAGTGGAGACACTTCCATAAATTGTTAATTATAATAGTTCATTGAAAACTTATTTTATGCACACTTTCAGACGATTGCACGAAAACCATTAAGATCTAAATAATTACCCCTGAGCAGTAGTGGCTGAATTTTCTTCAATCAGTAATATTAATTAAATTTGTAATCTTCACTAGCAGTGTTGAACAGTATTTTGAATGTTCAACGAAATTCAATTAAATAACAATATTTTATAACTTTTCTCATCTAAACTCGTCTAAGATGAAGTTTTTGATAATTACCTGAATAACTGACGTGACGTTCTTTTTTTCTTACGGTTAGGGGAAGAGAATTAAATATTTTTCTAAAAATGTATTTTATGCGGCTCCGGAATGTTCTAATCTCTTTTATCTGATGGAAATTTAAATTATTGAAATTAATCTTAGAATTTGGAATTCATTGCTTTGCTTATAACTAAGAGTGTCACACTTGTAATATTCCAATCTCTTTATTTATTCATTAGAGCATTCATTTCGTAATACAAAATGTTGAAAAATATATAAAGTTCATACATTTATTTGATGCACACATACAGTAACGCTCACTGACATATTGATTGATGATAATCTGAAAAACACCATTGAAATGAATTGTTAAGGCTTATTACAAATAGGTTTGCTATTTTTATAGTATAAATTATTTTGTTATTTCATAGCTAGTAGCCTAGACCTAACATTTTTTCAGACTATGTTATTCATCTAATATGTGAGAGAAATAGTTCAGGTTTCATCTGAATTTTTCTCCCAACTATTTAAATGATAAAATTGTAGTAAATTTTATAAATTGAATGATTTGCAGTTTCTATTACCAAAAATGGTAAATGAAATATTCTTCTGAACTGTAATCACAAGTTTTTTTTATAAATATGAGCATTTTACACACGTGCATAACATAAAAATATTAATTTATAGTTCGAAATGCAATGGTATAGCTGTAGTAATACCTCTTTTGGACTTTTGAATTGATAAGTTAATAATCGTTGAAACTTTCTTTAGTTTATAATTTTAAACTGATAACTAAGAAAACAATTTTGCTACATGCAACTTGATTTTGCAACTCAAGCAAGTTTTTACTGCACACTGAATTTAGTGGAGTATCTATTCACTCAAGTATTGCATGTGTACTCTATTATAAAAGGAGAGGAGAGACTGAAAAACTATAAGTTCGTAAGAACAAACAATATCTAAAATGAGCTGAAGTATTTCTAGTACTCCATTCTGGTGAAACTCTGTGCAACTTATTTATTAAGCTATATTAATAGCTTTTTTAATTGCTCGTATCTTTGGTACGATTATCTTGTGAACGAAAACTTATTGTTTTCAAGTAACTTATTGTTTGAAATCACATAGCCAAGTAATAATCTGAAAATAGTTCTTAATTCTTGAATTGATAAAGTCAATGATTATTGAGTACGTATTATGAAGAAACACTTTATTTGAATCCATTCACGTTACGAAAAATTATTTTTATATATTATATTAATGTATAAAAGTTTCACTATTCATCTTAAGTAGCTACTTGGCTACTATCAATTTCAGATGAAAGCACTGTGATTTTTAACAGAATTCAATATCTTATCGAGTTAGTCTTGATTTTATAAAGTGAGTCTGTTAAGAAATTTATCGAAGTTGTATTATTATTTAAAATAGTTGTAGATTATTGTAATAATATAACTTATTGTTTTTTATGTACGTTGAATACTATCATTATCCTAAGACTATTAAAATCTACTATTCTGATAATTATCATCGCTTATTATCTATCACAATTTCCAGCACCTTCTCTATCACAATCAAAAGCAAATAAATTTTTACCTAATTCTAGCTTCATGGGCACAATTTTATGATCACTTCTTTAAAATGTTAAAAATTTGAAGGCATCTTAAAAATGATTTTTGTCTTGAAAATATCAAAAAGTCCATATATTACAAAAGTGATTTTTGGTCTTATAAGTCTCATAAAGTTCGATTTTTTTATAAACCTTAGCACTTTGTATCTAGAAAATATTCAGATGAATCTCAATTTTGTCATCACTCCTATGAATAAAAGATGAAGGTTGTTACAAAAGTCCGCGTCCATGGTAATGCATAAGCAACGGTTCAATCATGCTCAAATATGTTGCATCTCTGTACATGAAATTATGTGGACTTTCCTCCGCACCGGAACTGAACTGTTCTTCAGTTGTGTCGTCATAATTGATGATTTGTTGGCGATTTATGACAGCGCCCGGCAGAAAGCAAGCGGCCACAATAAACCCAAAAGTCTCGAACCGGTCTAGCTCAGCTTGAATATGCGCCCGACCAAGCGGTGTGATGGTGCTAGGTAGTTTGCTGTTCAAGGTGACTCGGTAAGTTTCGGTGAGATGACCGATGTCTGATCGGTCACTCAAACTTGTCACGAAAAATAGCTGGAGGTCCATGGCAGGAGAAACGAATCTCGTGAACTGGAAATCTACTAACTTCAAATCTAAAATTTTGCCATCGCCGTCGTGTTTGAACAGAATATTATTGGTCCAAAAGTCACCATGATTCAAAACCTTCAACCATTTACAGTCCCTCCTCATCTCTTCCATGAAACGAGACCACATATCCGCTCCTAAGGTATCATGAAACAAATCTGCATACTTCTTTAAATGAGGATATTTTCTTAATTCAATCATAAACATGTTGAATCTGTTGACAATAAAATCTCTTTCAGTTGGGGTTTCGTTGTGGAATTGTGATTCCTTTGAAACTTCCTCCAAGATTTCAGAATTCTTTTCTCGCAAAAAAATAGAAGTAGAATGAAACTCGGCAAGAATTTTGACGGCGGCTTCCGCATGATAGCGATCCAATCGCAAAATTCTGTCCTTCATCTTGTATCCATCCAAAGATAGATCCTCAAGCATGAGCATATCCTTCCTTGTAACTTTGAAACTTTCTGGGGCCAAGTTTCTCCCCAAATGTAATTTCACCAAAGGTAAATAATCTGTGTACATTTTGATTTCCTTCTCTAGCATTCCGTTTTCATTCACAAATGTTTCCAAATAACCCACGGGCAGTAGTTTGACTATCACAGTTTCTGGCAGCTTTTCAACCGGATTGCTGGCGTAATTGATTCTGATTCTGTAAAGTCTGCTGAGGTAGTTTTCGCCTCTACCCAAAGCAGGCTTCACTTCTATTTCCGTGACTGATGAGTTGAGAGCTTCTGTCAATAGTTCGGCATTCACAAACTCTGGAATTGACTCCATGACTGAATTTTCTGTAAATTAAGAGATATTATTACTATTTACTAGTGAAAGACCATTTTTTTAATCTGAAAATAAACATCAGGATGTAGATGTAACATGTAAGCATTGCAAACACCGGTTCAGACGAGGGACGATGAGCAGAACAATATCTAAAACTTCGTTTAAATGTGTTTAAAATTTTCCCACATCGAATTGCGCAAGGCTCTAGATTTAGAAACATCAAAGAAATTATTACACAAATATTCTACATATTCTAGTTTGAATTGAAGCACTGTATTGTTTCTGAAATAACTTTTGATGCAGTAGGCTATAATATTATAATAATCCATGAATAACTATGATTATTATAGTACCTAGGCTACCTTTAATAATTCATAAACTATTTTCCTCTCCAACTGCAACCTAATTAATTCCTATTTATAAAATAACATAATAGTACCCTTTTTTATTGAAAAGTTTTAAATATAAAATAAATTAAAACAACTAGTTTCTATGTTTACATCATCTTCAGGTTTGAAATTAATTGTAGTGATTATTTGAAATTAATTCTTTTTTATATTTTGAATTATAAATCCCGTTATTATATTTCCCAAATAACTTATAACATTGGTGATTTATTATTAAGATACCTATAGCTTACATTAATGATTTATGAATTCTTTCCCTCCACAAAGGCATCCTTACTAATTTTTATTATAATACTTTGAATTTTCTAATTTCATCCTATTCTGTTTCCCCATTTTACAATACTCAACAGTCTAAACTGATGTGCCAATGATTATGCCTATCATTTGAATAATTATTATTTTAAGCGTAAATTTTATCTCTACAATTTTTTTCTAATCATTAGATTGATTCATTCAAGTATAGGCCTAATAAAAATAATATGCTGCATTGAGACATTTATTTTTCCAACTCTTAATAATAGAGCTCAATAATAATATTCAGTTTTTTCATGGAAATTCATCCATATTTTAATAAATGTTGCATTAAAATACCGTAAGCTAATTGAAAAAAATCAATTAGCCTATGGTCTTCATAACTAAAACTTGTTTTGAGGACTGTTAACTGACCATCATTTTAGAATACACTGATTGTAGTACACTTCCTTGACTCTGTATATTGATCACTTAACTCTGTAATAGGCTATACTGTAAATAATTGGATTGAATTTGAACTAAAATAAAAATATAGTTGCGTCTATGGATGATCATGTCAAGGCTGTAGGCAATTACGTCCACTTGTCAAGACTGAGTTGAAGTTGCATCTAGGAGATCACTATCCTAATTATTATAGTTTTTCAAAAGCACGTAACTTATGCGCTTGATATTTTCAAATCGCCTTAAAGCATGAATTTAATAATATAAGATGAGAGACTGTAGGGAGAACTCTCACATTTTGAAAATTATAAGTAATAAGAGTAAAAATTATATCCATCTAGCCAGGGGGCTCCGCCCTCTGGACCCCCGACTGGATCGTCCAAAAATGAGATTAGCGGGCTCGCTTCGATCGCCTGCATTTTACCCCCGACTGGATCGTCCAAAAATGAGATCAGCGGGCTCGCTTCGATCGCCTGCATTTTTCATTTGAGCATGCTTCATTCCATCAGAAAGTCAAAGTTTGCTTCCTCGCTCTATTCAATCACCGAATAATTTCAATATTTAGTGCAGGGTGGAAAACTTCGTTAGGATATTATGAGAATTATTGTACTCCAGTCTAGCCTTTAAAATTTTCCCACCTCAGCTAAACCTGTGTAATGAATTTTTGAATATATTTCCATCAATTATAGAAAGAGGTGAGAAAACGCTGGAAAAACGCAGATCTTGTGGCGTATCTTTTACGTTACTTCAAATTCCTTCTAGCACATTATTACATCCTAGCTGAGCTTCTGTAGTAAATTTGAACAATTTATTCTGTTCATTTGTTCTCGATAAAGCTGAGAAAGCCAAAAAAACGCAGATTTTGGGCGTATCTTTGGCTTTATTGCAAATTCCTTCTTACACAACATTATTACACCCTAGCTAAGTTCTGTACTGTACTAAATTTGAACAATAATTACTGTCCATTTGTTCTCGATAAATCTGAAAAAGCAAAATACGCTGGAAAATCGCTAATTTTGGGCGTATCTTTGACGTTATTGCAAATTCCTTCTAACCGACATTATTATACACCCTAGCTGAGCTTCTGTACTAAATTTGAACATTTTCTGTTCATTTTTTGTTCTCGATAAAGCTGAAAAAACTATGGAAAAACGCAGATTTTGGGCGTATCTTTGGAAATTTTTCCAAATCCATTCCTAATAGTGCGCCTCTAAAGGGCCAACTGAACATACCAACCAAATTTGAACGTTTTTGGTCCGGTGGATTTTTAGTTCTGCAAGTGAGTGAGTGAGTGAGTGCCATTTCGCTTTTATATATTATATAGATTATCATTTTGAAAATATGATTATAGGCCTAATAACTTATCACCTATAAGTTTTCCGTAGGTACTGAATCTAAAAATTAACAAATTCATGAGCCCTTAAGAAGTTGTGGCTGAAACTGCTATTATCTACAAGAAATGTGAATTGTAAACAGGAAAATACCGTTTATTAAAAACTTTTCCTGCTGCTGTTTACAATACAGTAATTATTAAATTTAATGGTAGCCTACAGTAGCTACTGCGGGAAACAAGGGTAAACAAATTAATGTCATTTCAATAAGTTTTGTTAATGAGTAGAATGTTGGTAGGTCTACTCATCAGAGTGATCTTCGAGAAAATATTATTGAACGTTTTGTTGTTGAATGAAGTTTTTAAAACAATGATCTTTTATAAATTACAGTAATGATTTGTTGCAAAGTGGCTCCAATTGGAATGTTGAATAATAATTGTTAGATATAGTAGGTAAGTATGTGATAGGTAGTTTATGAAAGATTTATTTTGATTCTACGTATTTGTAGAATGTTTCTGTACAATGAATGGATGTGAATTATTCATAGACTATCATCATCTCAACGGCTTCAAAAAACTCATAGTTACTGTAGCCTATGCGATTGGAACGGTTGCCTTGGGAGGCAATTTTAGGAGGCCTGCAAATTTATAAGGTAGGTACCATAGCCTCTTATTCAAGATTATTGCTATTAAAATAATTTTGTTGCAATTTTGTGGGTGCTATAAGTTACATTAATTTTTGGAAGTGTCTGGAGAAGCGTTTGTTCACCGAATGTTTTGTAAAATGCCACCTCAAAATCTTTGCTACAAAACAACAGTGTAAGAGTAAAAGTTGAGAAACTTGATTTGACATCTTTATTGAGTGGAAATAAGAATTCGGCGACTATTTTTAATATCTTTCTGAAGGAGAATGTGTTGCCAATTTTGAGTTTATTTGTTGAAAAAGTGTCCAAAACGAGTTTTGCTTATTTAAAATTCATCCCCCGCAAAGGTGAAATGTCAGAGTTTTGATGGTTCGATCCTTATCGAAATCGAAAAATTTTAGCTGATAGTTTTTTTTTCATCACAGTACAGTAACTTGGAATTAGCGAAACTCCTACTATGCTATAGTTTTATGGCAGTTGAGAGTTCTAGTAGAAACAGGTTTTTCTTTTAAATACTTCACATTGATAGCCTATACTTACCACTCCTTATATCCCTTAGTACTTTTATTTTATAAATATGATAGTGCTTTCCAAAAAACAGAAAATGATTCCGAGTGACGGTTAGCTAAGCTTAGATGAGTTTTCCATAAAACATTCAACTGCCGATATTCTGGAAAATAAGATAGAATAATGCTGGGTTACAACACTTGATGTATTAAAATATTTATTGAAATGAGTAGATAAAACAATATTTAATAAATATTTCCATTTATTACTTCTGATAATTTTAGTCTTTTGATTTTAACTTGAGTGTAGGAGAACATTATTTGATACTGGAGATTGAACAGTGTGTTATTCATATTATGTTCGTGATTAGTCGAATTAATTTTATTCTAATTCATTAATTAAGAATTTATTTTAAAAGAATTTTTTGTCGATCCTGGGTAAATTTTATATCGTGAATTAGGTACGGTACTTTCAATACCGCCGTACTATTTTGCTCTTAGCTATCATTATTTATTTTATTATGACAATACTTTTGTAGGATTAAGCCTATTGGAACAAAATTTGTTTTACAATTAATGCAGGAAAAAAAGAAATAGCTAGTGAAAAGTGTGAATAATAATAATAATAAGACTGAAAAATATATTCAATAGTAAATACAAATTTAAAAATCAAAATGTGATGAAAAATAAAATAAAAATGATAGCCTAGGTTTATACAAATAGGATGAGAAATACGGTAATGAAGAAAGGTAGGATACAAATAGGATGAAAAGAGAAGAGAAAAGAGTTCAATAAAGAGATGATAATATGATTCGATGACGTTCCTGGATCGTTTTTCGTTTTTCCACAATACCGTATAATTTAAATAAAGGAACTCTAGGAGGAAGGTCTACCGATAGACCTATTTATAAATGCAATCCACAATCCATAACTATAGAATTAATTTTATACAGTACCGTAACGATAATCGATATAAATAGACCTATCACTATAAATAACGCTAATAATGTTGATAATTAAAGAATTACTTGGTCTTGGAAAATTCTATTACAATTGTTTTAAAGTAAACAGTAGTCTACCTATGACAAACAGGCACCATTCTAAAAATTGGCGCAGTAGGTAAATAAATGCCCAGGGCGGAAACGTTTTATGGGCGCAAATTGAATGGAAGCTTTTCCATGATTTTTAGGCATTGTATAGGCTATTGTACACAAATAATTTTTCATGTCGGTTTTATATGTATTTTAGGGCGCTGAATTCGAATATAAAATTTGTTGACATGTCAGACACCCCTAAAACCCCAAATGTTGAGACTTTTTTCAATTTTTCCATTCTATTTCGAAAACCTCGGGTTTTTCGAGAAAAAGCATCCTCTAAAAATTAAAGACGATTAAATGTCAAATAAATTGAGTGGTCGCGCAGGGTTCTTGGATTCCTGGTTTTGGAGCTACAAATTTAAAAAAGGGGTATTTTTTAAGTTTTATGCACTTTTTGGGGGAACAAGCAAATTGTCTGTAAATTTTTCTCTAAAAATTAATTTCACTGTTATTCTCTGACCAATCTTAATAAATGAGGTATCCTTGAATTCTTGATGAAATTTGCTAACTTTTTTGTCTCTTGAAAATTTTCTGTTAAGTGAACGGTTTTCGTGAAATTTGCAATTAAAAAATTAAAAATGGCCGCCATTTTGAATATGAACATCAAAAATTTGTTATATTATTTTTTAAAGTTGAGTCTTTATAGCATACATATTCATGCCAAATTTCAGATCAATACAACATATTGTTCTTGAGATAAAAATTTCAAAGTGAAAAAAAAACAAAATGGCAGCTATAAGGATAACCGCTGAGTTTTGGACACTTCAAATACGTCATTTGTAGTCTCCTAACATCCAGGAACAATATCCTAAAATGTTCGACACTACTTCTATAACACTCTGTACAAAACATATATAGATATTATAGTGTTATCGAGTCAACGTGAATCGCTATCTATATTATCTATATCTATCTATATTATTCTGTGGTATAGCGATCTTCCGTTTCTCCTTCTCCTACTCTGTCTCTGTTGTGAACTGTCAAGTTCAAAAACTTTCAAACTTTGCTTTTGAGATGATTATTAGGCAGGGTAAAGGATAAGTTACTCACTTGTTAACTACAGGTAAATTGAAATTTAATCAAGTATGTTTCAGATAATTGTAAACATCAGGTAGGTAGATATTTAAAATTAGATTACTATTATTATTATTAACTAAAAAAAACTTTGAGGTTATGTTGTCCTTGAAGTTTTTAGAGTTCATAAACTTTGATGATCGATTTAAATTATATTTTAATTGAATGCTAATATATAAGAACTCCAGAAAATGTTATATTTTTGCTAGAGAAAATATTTATAACTTTTTTGTGGTCCTTACTTACAATAAATGCTGTGGAAGGATTAACTCGGAATTTGGATGTCTGTTATCATACATTGGTACCGGTTAGCCTAATTTACTAACTATACAAGTATCCTAGTATAGCCTAATATAATTATTTTGACCTTTATGTCCTTTTGACTCGTTATCCGATCCTTTAAAATAATGTTCCTATATAATTAGCCTATATAAGAGACACGTAAAAATAATTTGTGTCTCCTTAATACCTTAATACCTTCAGCTTCATCCATTACCCATTATTTCTGTACTTCCTGGTTCACTAATAAAGTTAGTGTAAGTAACTTCTATCCAAGTGCCGTAAGTACCGTACGGTAGGCCTACCTAAAAAAAATGTGCATGTAGCTTCGATTTAATAATTATAGTTTGTGTAAAATAAGTTGAGACGTGGCCCTCCATCCGAAGAAATTACAGGGTTGCCAAATCGTGTAAAATTGCAATTTTCTCAAATTTCCAATTCAACGTCAGAATTGGATGTAGAATATTATCTTCGATATCCTAGTAGTACTAAAAAGCTTCAGGGTTGAAGTATTAAAAGAAAATTCAACTTTTATGATAAGATTGGAAACATCGCAAAGTTTTTTTTCTTTTGAATATCACTTCTCTCAGAATCATGGGGCGTCGTAAAGCCTAATAATTTTATATCAAATCAACGAGGAGAATGTCTCCTTTCTATTGATGTTTGGATCATTTTCATCGGACTTATAGTTATTTTTTTATTAATGATTATGTCTGTCAATGTCGAGACATTTCGAGCAGAAAACATGAATCTTTCGACATGCTATAAACTTTTTTGTTTCAAAAGATAAGTAGGTGGTGATAGCGAGAAAGTTTCTCAGAATAAATTGAAATTATTTTTCCTATTGTCAAACGTACTCGGAAGAGCGTATTTTTGCCTCTCAGGAGTTTCAAAGTCAAGGATAGCGGCTGAATGGTGTGCCACCATATGCTATCAACAGCTGGGATCAACAAAAACAAAATATAGAACGATAGAAAAATTCAGCAACTGCAAGCCACATGATTATTGACCGAGCGATGTGAGGTCTAAGATTCAAGTCGACGGTTTGACATTTCTCTTAATGTTTATATGTTGCGCATTTACGGCGAAACGCGGTAATAGATTTTCATGAAATTTGACAGGTATGTTCCTTTTTTAATTGCGCGTCGACGTAACAAGGTTTTGAAAATTTTGCATTACAAGGATAATATAAAAAGAAAAAGAAGCCTCCTTCATACGCCAATATTAGAGTAAAAATCAGATTATAGAATTATTCATCATAAATCAGCTGACAAGTGATTACAACAGATGTTTTGAGAAGCTCTATTATCATAATTATTATCTATTGCTGTATTTCCATAAGGTCTATAGTTTCAATCAGGTACTTGTGGATGAGGATACTGGGTGAGGTCTACTGTTCACAGAACTACTAGTGGATTTATCTGCTTCCTGTATAGGGCTACTTGTAATATAAATATAAAGAAAATAAAAATCTCAGTACCCTTTTTTAAAAATATTTTATCACAACATGTTTCGGTCATTTATGCCATTTTCAAGTCATTTATCATTTTGTGATAAAATATTTTTAAAAAAGGGTACTGAGATTTTTATTTTCTTTATATCTACTAGTGAATGTTTCATTACAGCCTTTCTAGAGTCAATCAGCTGCTTTCGTTTGAAATAATTCAGTCAAATATCTTGTAAATTGCCAGCCTTCAGCATACAATTTGGTACACAATGCATACCTCTCCTGACTTTAAAATTCCTTGGAGACCAAAATACAATCTTCCGACTACTTTTGCCAATTAGAAAAATAATTTCAGTTATTTCTGAGAAACTTTTTGGCTTTCACCACGTACTTATCTTTTGAAACAAAAAAGTTTCTAGCATGTCGAAAGTTTCATGTTTTCTGCTCGAAATGTCTCGACATTGACAGACATAATAATTAATCAAAAAATAACTATAAGTCAGATAAAAATGATCCAAACACCAATAGAAAGGAGACATTCTCCTCGTTAATTTGATATAAAATTATTAGGCATTACGACGCCCCATGATTCTGAGAGAAGTGATATTCAAAAGAAAAAAAATCTCGCGATGTTTCCAATTTTATCATAAAAGTTAAATTTCCTTTTTATCCTTCAACCCTGAAGTTTTTTTAGTACTACTAGGATATCGAGGATGATATTCTACATCCAATTCTGACGTTGAAATGAAAATTTGAGAAAGTTACAATTTTACACGATTTGGCAACCCTGTAATTTCTTCGGATGGAGAGCCAAGTCTCAACTTATTTTACACAAACTATAATTCTTGAATATTATATTATCATAAATAACTATGGTTGAATTGAAACATCTTCCAACTTGGAGGGATATGCGGGGTAGAAGGATGTAAAACCAGTTCAGCCAATTAGAGTGATGAATAGCCATATAGGCGTGGTTGACAAGTTGACAGAACAGGCTCAGTCGATGCACGGAGGAAACTAGGTAGGCCTATGCTTATTATGAGGTGTTGAACACTCACAAAAAATTATACAACGCTGTCCGCTCTATCTCTGCAATAACGTGGCCACTGTATCCCTACTTTTCTCTGCCCTGCATATCCTTCCGGGTTGGAAGATTTATTAATTCCACTATCTATACTACAGATGACAATATAAATAACTCATTATTAATAAATAGGAAGTACAGTAAATTTAAGTCTCAAGATTCGTTGGAATTTACTCATCTCTTGATTTGATTTTATTTAAAAATATAAATCATCTCATGTCTCCCAAAATTGATTTCCAAAGTTTATTTTTCCAATAGAGATTCCTGTGTTATCAACTGTATTCTCTCTTTACAGTATATAACATTGCAAAATATAAAATCTCATTTGAAGGCATGTAAATATCTAGTTGTTCATTGTTCTAATAGAGATTCGAGTTTAATAACGGTATTCTCTCTTTACAGTATATAACATTGCAAAATATAAAATCTTAATATTTACCGTACCGTAGCCTGAGGTAAAACTTACATTTGACGGCATGTAGATATCTAGTTGTTCATTGTAAAGTTTATTGTTCTAATAGAGATTCGAGTTTAATAACGGTTTTCTCTCTTTACAGTATATAACATTGCAAAATATAAAATCTTAATATTTACCGTACCATAGCCGTAGGTAAAACTTACATTTGAAGGCATGTAAATATCTAGTTGAATCGATAGAGAAACCTCCTCATTTTCCCTATAGACTAACTATTTTCCAAATTATGTATTTTTCCCCACAAAAGCTAGCGTTGCTGCTATAAGGTATGAAATATGAATTCTTAAAGCTTAGAGAATGAGACACACATGCTACTGAGTAAGATATTCTCATATCTTTGGCGGCACCGCGGCATGAATGATATTAGTTGAAACATTGTACTGATATTACATAATTTTTATTGTGAGAACTTTATCAGCAGTCTTTCAAAATTTGAAGATACCGTAACTCAATTATTAGGCTGCAACTATAAAATTTCCTGTCTATTTTAGAGTTTGGCCCAAATAAAATGTCACTGAAAACGTGCTGTGATTATTACACTTGATAATTTTTTTCTTACCTTTCTTCAGTATTCCTTGACTATCTCCCAAATATGTTTACTCTTAATGAGATTATTCAATACCTTAATATTTATAATACCCCATATTTTTATTATAAAATAGCACATTGTAGGCTACTAAAATAGGCTTACACACTTTTGCTACTCATATTAAATTTTTCTCACACATTTATTTATTAATATTCAAAGTCATTTCCAGGTTAATATATTTAAAGAAAGAAACTGTTTTAGAATCTTAACACTTCTAGAAACAATAATTGTTCAATAAATATAAGTTATTGATATGTGATGTTTCTCGTATGGAGTGCGTTGATTTACTATACGAGTATAGTACTCTGTTTCTCCTATTCCATGTAAACTGTGTTCATTCATAATAGTGCAGTATCTAATAGAAATGAATCCTTCTATACCAGGACTCAATTGAAAGCTTGAGTTTAGGATTTGTATAATTCAGGAACTACAGTTACAGATAAATTTTAAAAGAGGAGACGTTGTTGATTCTCCATTGGGCCATTTCAAGTACATCCCTTGAATTCCATGTATTCATTCATCCCTGCTTGCAGGTTTGTGGATATGTTAATCAATCATACATATATTTTTCTGTTCATAATTTTTCCATTCAATCTTTCTCTTTTTTCAATCCCTATACTGTATTGTAATTTAGATTATAATTAAGTAATATATATCTCACTACAGTACGGTATTTATTATTTCTATCTCTCTGTATTTGTAAGTCTTCCTCTATATTAAATTAATGATTTATTTTTATATTATTTTATGTACACGTATCAGGAAGCTGATCAAGGCTTTCAAGTCCTTGCATGAAATAATAAATATTGATCAAACGAAACTGACTTAAATATTATTTCTTTTTCTGGATGATTCGATTGAAGATTAGTTTGTTTTTTGAAGTTTAAATTGTTATTTTAATAAGTGATAGTAGCTTAACCTATATTTTAATTTGGACTGTAGTATATATTTGAAAAGGGACAGTTTTTGGCATAAGCCTGTTGTGCCTTCTCATATAAGTGTCATAATTGTACATGACTGAATAAATAAATAAATAATGCTCACATAACTTTGTGCTTAGGTAACGTGATGAGATGATGAAACATCCTTGCTCGTGGCGGGAATCAAACCCACAATCAGGCGCAGCGAAAGCAGACTGTGGGTGCTTCGTTTTGCAACGGAACTCCATGAAACATGAGTAGAAGGAACCAATGCTCACTGGTTGGTGTGTTTTCAAGTTAACTTACAAACTTATCAGCAATCAAAATCCAAGATTATGCAGATTAGTAGCTCAGTCCATACAGTCTGTAATCGGAATATATACAAAACAAAATTGCTAAAATAAAACTATATTTGTTTTTCAAATATATTGGAAGAAGATTCACTCATCGATAATAATTCTTGAACTTTCCAGTATATGTGTAAATTTTTATATATTTTATACTGTTAAATTTTGTATGTTGAACGAATTCTGTTGAATTTAGATGGATACCGTACTTTTCAAAATCCAGGCAAGAGTTGAGTAGATGAAACTTAATAAAACAAAATAAATCTTATAGCACCCTTATTTAAAAAAAACTTTAAAATAGTTGAACAATTAGTTTCGGTTTACACCATCTTCAGATTATAAAATAAAATAAAGTTCAATAACTTTGAACAACTAGTTTCGGTTTACACCATTTTCAGGTTATGAAATAAAATAAAATTCAATAACTTAGTTATTGAATTTTATTTTATTTTATAACCTGAAGATGGTGAGTAGACCATAGTCGGTAGACCAAAACGGTAGTTAAACCGAAACTAGTTGTTCAACTATTTAAAAGTTTTTTTTTTAAATAAAGGGTGCTATAAGATTTATTTTGTTTTATTAATTTGAAAGTAGCCCATGTCAATAAGTGTTTTATGAAACTTAATGTATGAGGATGGTAAGCATGAAATAATCAAGTATGACAAAAATATTGTACTGAACTTATCAAGGATTCTATCCAAATCACTGTCTCAATTTTATCATAATATCAGATTGTGCATTTTAAGAAAGATTTCCCAATTTCCATTGAAAATACCTCTAAAATGGATAAAATTTTCTGTTGTAAAAAGTTATTGAAGTAATTCGGCACTATAAACATCTCGCGATAATAAAAATCCTCGCGAAGTTTTATTAATTTATTTCAAGATCTTATATTGCTGCTACAGAATATTCATCTCATGCTATCTTTCTGTTTGTTTTACAGCTCTGATAATACTAATATTCAACACTCAACACAGCGCCAATTACCCGCTGTTGAGATTTACGAAATTCAACATTCCCTATGAGTTGGATCAGTTACATTGGTTACATGTTCTCAATTTTTTAGGCTTGAATTCAGAAAACATCTCAATTATCTGTCTGATTGAAGGTGAGTCTCATTCATGACCTGATTATTCCTTACTTATTAATTTTTGGTTTTTCAACACATAAAGTAGAACATACCACATAGAATAAATGCTCTGTTCAACATCGAGAGAATATAATTTATTTATTCATTTTATTTATTTATTTAGTCATGTATACTACAATTATTACACTTATGTGAGAAGGCACAAAAGGCTTACGCCTGTAATGTTCAATATTCTTCAATGATAGCTGAATAAGTTTCAAAACATTAGAAATACAATATATAGTATAAATGCACTCTGAATTGAATTTAAACTGTTTAAAGCCCCCACAAAATATTATAATCCGGCTATTTTTGATATTGTATCCATCACGCTGTATAATTTTGTGACAATATTGATTTTTCTTATCATGTGTAGCAGCTGGATACATTCTCAGAATAATCTATAACGGTTTGAAGTTTGATGAACTACTGTCATTGATAAGAATAATTAAAATCTGTCATTCATGCAAAACAAATAATAAGAGAATAGCTCTGGAGTCTCCATTTGTAAGCCGCTGTGCGAAATATATAATAAATTGAATAACGATAGCATAACTAGAAAAATATATTTTTTATTAATTTTATTGTGGTGGTGACGAGAACATAAAGTTGTGGTAAGAGATTGAAAATTTTCCAATTATTTCGTGAAATATTCATAACTATCAAATATCTATTGTTTGTGACTTGTTCTTGATATTAGGTAGGCCTATTATGTATAATTTATGCCACGGTTGAACTACTCAAGCAGAATTGGTAATCTTTCTAAAGATAATTATTAATTAATTAATAATTTTTAATTTATAATCTTTCTTTTAAAATTAATTAATAATTAATTATTAATTTATTATCTTTCTTTTAAAATTTTCATTATTCATTATTTTCAAGTAGTTTAGTGTGGATGCGATTGGAAGACAAGGTGAGTTAATAAGAAGTCGAAAAAAACTTAAATTGTAACTCTGTTTTGTCACGCTTATTGTAAGTACAATATTCATATAATATTATGAATTTTTATGCATGGAATAAGGTGAAATAAATGTTTTAATAGTTGAGGTGGGATGTACATAACTAATGAGACAACTTCACGTTGATAAACTAGCTTAAAACAAATATTGAGAATTGAACTATGATTTTATTGCGGGAAAATAAAAAGTAGTGGCTCAGAAATGGAGACCTCAGAGCTATTATTAATATGAATAAAATTATGAATGATAGATTCTAATCATCTCTAAATTCTAGTTTTCCAAATCAACTCAGTAATGTGGAAATTGAATACAAAGAACAGAAATAATACAAATTGAAAAGTTCTCCTTACAACTTCACATTCATATGCTTTTGAAATCATATTTATGTTAGAAAATACTTCATGAATTGCTGTAAGTCTTTTACGTTCTTGCTATTACAACTCAGAAATAATGCATTTAGTAATGATAATATTTTATTTAGGTTCTTACAGGGCTCTCATAGGGTCATATTATTTTATAGTACCAATATTCTACATTTTAGGACTTCTACCACCGTATAGGTACCGTAGGTATCGTGAATTCATAATTCAATAAATACATATTTTATCGGTCATAAATATCTTAGAATACATGAACCATGTCAGACAATCAAAGAACAATAGAAGGTTTACAAAACTTGAAAAAACTATCAGTAAAATATACTACTATACTTATTAGGATGTACAGTAACACTTAGCTCCAGTCAATCTCAAAATATTCAGTGTACAAGCACTTAGAAATTTGATAAATCTTTCAAACCCAGCTTAAATTGGCTGTGTGACAGCTGTTAGAAATGGTCGGGAGTGTGATTATGTAATTTAACCGACATATAAAATACATTCTTCTGAGATTTTTTATGGGTGTAATCCATAAATTCATTTAATGGCCAAATTGATAATAATAAATTTGTTATTCAATAAACTGTATTGGAATATGTTAATGTTTAATGCTGACTGGTACTATTAATTTTCATTGCAGATGTCGACCCTGAGCCTCCCAGATTTCCTGAGTGAGGATGTGATTTGTGAGGCATTGGCATGTGATCGGCTCCTCTCAGTGAGGGTGGATAGAGGTGCCTCAGTGGGTGAGCATTACCTCAGCACACTTCTCAGACTCAATGTGGACTATTCTGAGGCAGATGGAGCTCAGAAAACGACCAGCCTTATAATCAAAACGTTTCCGGAGGGTGTAATGCACACTTTTATCAAGGACTACTCGTTGAACGAGAAGGAGGTGATTGCTTATCAGAAGGTCTTGCCCTCCTTGGAAGAATTGATCGGAATTAAATTCATGCCAAGGTAATAAATCTTCCATTATTATATATATGTTATAGTAATTGATCTATCATCTCATCTATATATATAAAACCGAAATGGCACTCACTCACTGACTGACTCACTCACTCACTCACTCGCATAACTAAAAATCTACCGGACCAAAAACGTTCAAATTTGGTAGGTATGTTCAGTTGGCCCTTTAGAGGCGCACTAAGAAATCTTTTGGCAATATTCCAACTCTAAGGGTTGTTTTTAAGGGTTTAAAGTTCGTCTTTTAGCATGTATATTCTTCTTCTTCCAATCTCTTAATTATAATTGAAATTTCCATATTATCATATGTTGCTATAGAACTATAATCTAGATAGAGTACCTCTTCGAAACAGTTGTTAACTGGCAACTAAATTAATAATTTTGTCAGGTTGGCGTTAAGTTGAGTTGACTTTGTTAGGTTGGCACCAAGTTGAAGATTTAAATGCATTTATCGCGGAAAAATAATTGATTGGGCACTGCTACTTCAATCCTGGGAATATTATATTACTAGCCGTCAGGCTCGCTTCGCTCGCCATATCCGTTTAGCCAGACGTTTAGTCTGAACCCCCGACTGGATTGTCCTAACATATGATAAAAATGCTCAAACGAAAATGCAGGCGAGCGAAGCGAGCCTGCTGATCTCATTCTTGGACGATCCAGTCGGGGTCCAGGGGGCGGAGCCCCCTGGCTAGACGGATATGGCGAGCGAAGCGAGCCTGACGGCTAGTTGTAAATATATTATCAACATTACAGTTGTGTTTTGAGTGATGTGGTAATTTTCCGTAATGAAAACACAAATTGAAATAAAATATTGTCAACCACTTTTTATTATTATAAAATATTATAATATACACATTATCAACATTTAACCCAAAATTATTGTCATGCTCAATTGATATTAATTTATTAAAATCCACCAATAAAATTGCTATACTTCAGGGTAGCTTTAGTTCTTAATAAGTACATCTCACCCAGGATCAATATAGATTGTCAAAAATTCGACTGAGTCACTGTCAACGTTGTAGAACCGTTCCATAATGAAATAAAAACACACATAGGCTATATAATCAAATTCTACAGTTTCATTTGGTACAGGACCATGGTTTCGTCGACGTCTAGGACCTGAATTGTCAATCTATAATGAAATAAAAACACACATCTATATAATCAAATTCTTCAGTTTATTTGGTATAGGACCATGGTTTCGTGACCATACAGGTCACATTTTCAGCTTGAAAATCACGAAACCATGGTCCTCTACCAAATAAAACTGTAGAATTTGATTATATAGCCTATGTGTGTTTTTATTTCACTATAGATTGGCAACTTAGGTTCGAGACGTGGACCCTCCATTATTCTTATTCAGACTATTCTAATTTAAATGATATTAGACTCCAATTATCCTTTTTTATTAAGCATAATTATTTTAAACTATGCTATCTTTACTTCCAGTGGCTGGCAAATAATCTATGGATAGTAGCTCTCATATAAATTCCTACCAGCTGTTTACCCAGTTGTCAATATTGGCAGTAGGTAGCAGAAGTCTTCGGGGTGGTTTACAGTATTTAATTTGAAATTTCGTCTAATAATAATAATTATTTCATATCCACTAGAATTTGAAAATATGCAATTTTTCATTTATTTCCATTTGTATATTGTTTTAATTTATATATTGTTCTATTTCTGCCGTAATACTCTTGCAGCAGTACATGACTTGGATAAGGTCAATTCTGGGGTAGGGTACTTGCATTTCTTGAGTAGATACATGCATGAAATCATTGTAATCTATACTGCATAACATGGTTATTAGAATTTAATTTAAATCTTTTCGTTATTATTGAATATTGTCTGTGCCACTGGTTTATCAGAGCACTTGTGAAATCACTACACCGATCCTGCCTCGAATAGACCAATGGCCGCAGAGACCACAGAGTGTAGGGATAAGGAGATTGAAGAAGCACAATACAAGGAGCAAGAACTCTATGTTTTCAATCATGGAGATACTTGATCATTAATTCCATATTTATTTGGTTTGAATAATAATTTGAAATCAATTTGGTTTAAATTATGTTATGCAGCTCTCAAATACATCAAATATATACATTTTATATGCAATAGGGGTATTCACAATGTTGGAGTTAGCTGGCTAAGTCGAGCTATTCGCTAACTCCTGCTATTTGCTAAGTCTGTGTTAACTCAATGCTATAGTAGTACATTAGAAAAAAAATAGCAGACGAGATAGCAGATAGCGCAGGTTTGAGTCCGCTAACTCTAGCTAACTCTGTTAAAACGGCGGCCATATTTGTTTTGGTCATATTTGGTAGCATAAGTTAGGTTATAAACTTCGAGTTACACAAATTATCAGATTGGAGCGCTATTGCAGTTGGATTTAGATGGGGCGTTCACAATCCAGAGTTATCAAATAGCACTTTTGCTGGCTAAAACAACATTGTGCATATCCCTATTAACTTATTTTAAAGATATTATTTGCTTTCCACAGATCTCTGAAATGCGACAGGACTGATCTACTGATTTTAGAAGACCTGAAACCACTGGGCTTCGAAATGGTGGATAGAATCGCTAGAATGGATTTGAATCACTGTAAGACAGCTTTGGTTGCTCTGGCCGATTTTCATGCCGCTTCTTATCTCTTACATAGAAAAAATCCGAATCTTTTCGAAGAAGTTTCCAGAGAAACGATGTATGTGAATTCGAACATATTTCAGAAATCGTTTATCCTCAACAGTTTCAAGACGATGAGTGATGTTTTCGAGGAGTTCGATGAATTGAGAAAGTACAGTCCGAGGCTGAGGAAAGCCGCAGAGAGTGTATGGGATAAGGTGGTCGAGGAAGTGCAGTGCAAGGAGGGAGGATTCTACGTTTTCAATCATGGAGATTTTTGGACCAATAACATTCTCTTCAAGCATGATAAACAGGGCAGAATATTGGAAACCAGGTCAGTTTTCAACAGGAAGAAGATGAAGAAATGTATATGTAATAATTATATTAAACGAAAATCCAAAATAAAATGCTGTAATTCACCCCGAGGACTTCTGCTACAGCAAATATTGACAACAGGGTAAACAGCTAGATGGAAATTCGATGAGCGCTACTATTCAATAATTATTTGTCAGCCCGGGAAAATTTCCATCTAGCTGTTTACCCTGTAGTCGATATTTGCAGTAGCAGAAATTTTCGGGGTGAATTACAGCATTTAATTCGGAGTTTCGTTTAATAATGATTATTAATTCATTAGCATTTGCATGATTGCAATATCTTAGTAATTTCCATCTGTAAATGTATAATTAATTGTGAATTCAATTTCATGTTGCTGCACACTTTGACAATATGTGAATAAGTGGGGAAAAGTTACATGAGGAAACTTTTCATTATGAGGTTATTAGTTTTGAAATGGAATCACTTATTAAATGATTTATCTATCTTTGTAGTTTGAAGACTATAAGTTAAAAAGTGTCAGTGAGTGGAAACATTTTTTTAAATTGAAGTACAAATTTCGATAATATTCCAACAAAATTTGAGAAAGGAACAGTTTTGGGCTGGCCCTGTTGTTCCCTCCCGATAATTGTATGGTTTCTACTTGTATCTTGTGTAACAAATAAATGGGATGATGGGCGATCGACGCCTTCACCATATGTAACAAATAAAAGAATAAAGAGAAATGACCAGTCTAACGAAAAGATTATAAGTGTTTTGTTATGTGTTATTTCATCATCTATTTATGTTCTTCACATTAATGTGATTTATTCAAATAATCAATTCGTTAGTAGGCCTACTGATCGATTGTATTCTTCTTAGTGGTTAGTGCCTCTACTCGATGTTTGGTAAAGCACACTACCAAAAATTATAGGATCTTTAAATTTGTGGATAATTGAATGATTTAATCCCCAGATTCCTCCAAATCGTATGGGTTTCGATCAATTCATTCAATTACCTCACAGGAACAGGAACGCCTCCACCAGTGTCTTTTTTTAAATAAAGAAAAAACACAAAAACTTGGAAATTTTGATAATAAAAATTTTGACTCACACAAGGTGTTTGAATTTTTGAAATAGGATGAAAATAGAAGAAGTAAGAATTGGAAAAGTAATTTAGTTTTTATTGACACAAAGTTCTTATCAATTTTGAACAATATTTAAAAAGATACAAAAGGTTGAAAATCGGTAATACGGATGATTAAACAAAACAAATCTTATTTTAAACAATTACGCCCTTTCTTATGAAACCGTTGGCTTATATTTAATTATCTAAAATGAAATTGATTTTATTTAAGAATTTAAATTTATTAAAAAAAATATGTTGAGGAAAACGTTCTATTATTGTTATTATTATTATTATTATTATTATATTATTATTATTATTATTATTATTATTTGAGATATTACTGTTTAAAAGGATGACAATGAATTTTGAAAGAAAATTAAAGAAAAAGAAACTTACAGAAAATATGGAACTGACTCTACTGGGTAAACCTGGACTCGTGGTCGATACCGCAGTTGAACGAGAAGCGAGTGGTCTTTTTTAGGAATAAAAATTTTGTCAGCGCAACTGCTGAGTTTGTATTAAGTTCTTAGCCAATGGCGTGGAAGCTTTGCTAAGACATTTTTATTGAATAGAACGTTTTCCTCTCTTGCTCTGCAGTTTAAGATGAAAATGAATTTGTTTAAATTATACTATATTTTATAACATTTAAAATAATTGAAAGTACTGTATTTTATTAAAAAAAAATTATAATTAAATTATTTTTGAGACACGGTTCTGTCACTATCGTGACATGTCCCGTCCCCTAGGGGAAGAGCCGACCTTGGCTCTACAAGTGCAAAGCAAGAGACAATTATTGAACAATAATTCACAATACACATTCTGATTGAGAGAGAGTATAACATAATAATTACATTAACAGTTCATTAAATCAATATGGTAACATAAATTTGATAAATTCCTTCTTTCTTGTCAATAGTTTATTCAGTAATAATCATCTTGGTCGTGGTAGCTTGAATATAGATATTTTTTCTTTTACATTTATAGAATTTAAAAAAAAATGTTATTCAAAGAATTCAATAAAACTATGCTTACTCTTCTCGTTAAAATACATATATACCCAATGATAATACAAATAATCCTACTAACTATGAAAATGTATTAATAATAATAATAATAATAATTGTTTCTCTTATAATTAAAAAATGATAATTGAATAATATTAATTAATTAAGTTGGATCTTATTCCATACTAATAAAGAAATCAATAATGCATTAATAATACCGATAATAAAATAGACAAAAATTAAAATAGGTTATTCAACTGATATAATTGGAAATCAATGAATTAAATAATATTAATTAATAATGCATAGACATAATAAAATTATTTTCTTAAATCAAAGACAAATGAAAAATTAACAATTATTTAAATAATATTAATCAATAATGCATTCAATTTTATTATATTTAATACATACAAGACAAATGAAAAGTCAATCAATAATGTATTCAAATAATATTCAATTAAATATTCAATAGGTAAATCGTGGAATACAAATGAAAAATCCAAAATTAGAATAAAAATTGTAGCCTATTCATAAGTAATACATTAAAATAATATGCAAAAGGTCAATCATACTATAATACTAATGAAAAATCCATAATTAGTAATAAAATAATATTCAACAATAATGCATTTAATTAATCTTCAATAGGTAAATCATGTAATTCAATTGAAATATCAATAATTTGTAAATTAATATTCATCAATAGAGCATTCAATAGATCAATAAATAAATAATACAGATCAATAACACAACTAAATAATATCCTATGTTCAGTTTTGATTAATTACATAAGACAATTGACACACAAAAGAAAAGTTACATCAAAACGTTTTTCTTTTTAACAATTTCTGTGGTATTTGACTGTTCAATCTTTAAGCTCCATCATATGTATTGTGGGTTTTTCTTGAGCCTTTTTTAGAGTCAGTAGCATGTGAATCTTATTTATGAAGTACAGTAATGCCAAAGTAATCAGTGCTAACCATGCATAAATAAAATAGAATGCCATGGAAGTAGAATTAAAAATATCATACCAACTGTTTGGAAGTGTTACTTTTTCAAAAAAATCTGGTGATATATTGTTATGAATAAACAATGTTGGTATTGTTACATTCCAGTCATCTTTCAAAATATCAGTAAAATTATCAAAATGAGGATTTCTATTAATGATTTAATATTTAGCCAGTGTAAAGGTAAGAAGTGTTGAATATTTGGAATTAGAGGAGCACGGGAGTCACAAGGAAATGTCTTTCTGATAAGTGTTTTGTTCTTCTCCTGTAGCTCACAGTTGCACGGGATAGATGTTTGAATTGTTCCTGGAAGAGTAGTCGATAATAGTTGTTCTTCTCCTCCTTCACATTTAATTGATGTCCCTGGTTGAATGTTGGTGACATAGAATACCGTAGGTGACATTTCTAGAATTTGGACGGCATCCGTGTTGCTTGTACAGGTGAAAACGCAAAATTCTTGTAGTTGTTGTAACGTTGATGACATAACGAGATGCTCCGTACATTTTGATGATAATTCTCCTGAATGCTGCTGTCTAGGTAGATAGCAGAGCTTTGTTTTGGGTACTTGGCAAAGCTCTAGTTGTTTTCCGGCCAAAACTTGAATGGTGTTTCCGCTTTTCGCAATGATCATGTCTTCTCTTGGCAGCCAACACGATTGGTTTTTCCAGCTGAGTGGGGTGGGAATGTACTTGAATAAAGTGAAGTTCGATGCTTTCGTGACAATTGGAATCTTCACCGTGATTGTAACGTCTTCTTCTGTGACTCGGCATGTTGTTATTGGAAGTTGATATAGCTGCTGATAATTTTTGAGATCGACCGCCAACTGTTGATTTGTTGTTGAATTCATCTTCTCTTGTAGCTGAGAGAGGTCCTTCAATAACAATTCTGGTTTGATGACGTTTGCTGGTATTCATTTTTGTTGGCAGGTTTCTTTTATTGATGTGATGAAGTTTCGTCTGGCAATGAGGTATAGATGTGAGTATGTGTGAAAAGCGTATGCAATCATTTGAGTGTAGAGTTCTTCATCTGCTGCTACTTGTGATTTTTTGAAAAGTTTGTAGGCTGCATGGAACTGATTAGAGATGTTGGTAGTGAAGAGGTTTAATTCGCCCGTCACTTTGATTAGATCTTGATGGTCTTCTTTCACGAGACTTTGGAAAGCATTCAGGTGGTCTGTAATATGCTGCTCGTTGAATTCGAGTCCATGGAGCTCTCCGTCTGTCGCTGTGCAGCAGCAGAAGTGTAGGAAGTCTCCTATTGCGTCGATCGACCGAGTAGTGCGACTCATTTTCGAGGTTTTCTGGTGATCATGTTTGATGATTTCATTTGTTGAGTTGTATAATTGCTCAATAACTTTTTCGATCGAGCAATCAGAGTGTAGTGGGCATCTGAATTGGAATACTTTGTCCGCTTGGAGAAGAGTCATCTGCGCCATTGGAAAGTTCGTCTTGTAGCTGATAGGCACAGAAGCTTCATAAGCGTGTACGTGAGGAATTGGTTGAAGAATTACTCCTGAGAACACCTTGACAGCTGCTGTTTCCATACACCATATCAGAAATAGTAAGGGAAGGGCTTGAGGAAACATGACTTACTGGGTGGGTTCTGGCTTCTGAAAAGTTAATAATAATTATTTTACATCGAGATATTAAATTTATTATTTGTTTGGCATTTAGATTCACTGCTACATATTATTGATTGAATATTCGCTACTGTAAATTAAAACATTTTACTTTAATTTATAGATCTTTATTTTTGTGCATTTTAAATATCAATATTATCATATTATATTTGAATCAAAATTTTATTGCAAATCGCGCATTTGTTTTGGGTGTTTGCATTGGATTTTTGAGTTAGACCGTTAAATTTACATTGCTGTGTGTTGTGTGATGAGTTTCCACAGATGTCACATTTTTCAAATTATTAAACGGCAGTTTTGTGTAGTGTGGTTAGCTTTTTTACAAATTTTACAGAATAAATTGTCTGTTCTGTGGAATCTTTTTCCCTCACAGACATGTTTGGAATCGGTTTCAGCGAATCCCTGCTTTACATCGTGATTTGTGTTTGTGGGATTGTGTGTTTGTCTATGTGTTTGGTGTGTGTTTTGAGATCTTTCGTGTTCTAACTGATTAACTTGCGTGTTAATGTAATAATTTGTTTTTCAATTGGGTCGCTGTTGTGGGTGTGTTGTTGATTTGATGATTGATCAAAAATACCTAATCTGTCATCATGTATGAATTGTGCTAGTTGATATTTTTTCAAATTTTCTTCCAGCTCCTTGATTGAGTTGTTTGGGAGCATAATGATTTTATCTAATATGGATGGTTGCAAACCTCGTAGAATGAACCTGACTTTTTGTTTTTATCCCATTTGAGGATCAACTTTACTACAAAGGAATAGAACATCAGTCATGAAACTTTGAAGTGTGTCGGTGTTTTGCATTTTTCTATTATTCAATTGAATTTCAAATTTTTCAGCTTGACCTACTGGCTCGAAATATTTAGTCAGAGATTCTTTCATGTGTTGATAGGTCAAATTATTTGGATTTGAGGCATTGAGAGTTTCAAAATATTGTAATGCACTATTGTTCAGATAGAATGGCAAGTATTGTAGTTTTTCGGTGTCATCCCAACCATTCAGAGTGGCTGTTCTGTCGTAATAGGAGAAAAACTCGCATATGTTTTCTTTGGGGTGGCCGAAAATGTTTTTGGCGTAATAAATGGGCGCTTTTTATCCGTCATTTTATTATCGCTCAAGGGATCCGTTTGCGTAGTGATTGTACTGTTGCTTACGAGATCGGTTTGAGTAGTGTTGATACTATTGTTTATGGGATCAGTTTGAGTAGTGTTTGTGTCGTTGATTATGGAATCAGTTTGAGTAGTGTTAGTATTATTGCTTATTTGATCTGTTTGTGTGATATTATTTGTAGTGATGCTTTTGGAAGAACATTCACCGTCTTGAATTTTATATATTGTTCTTAATGTCTTTTCCAATAGAACTAAATCAGGAAATTGATTTTTAGTGTGTCAGACAGAGGAACTCTATTTATTATATTTTGGATAGCAAACTCTTGTTCTTCTAAATATTTAGATACATCAACTAAAGTTATTTTAAGCAGTCGAAGGTTGGATCTTATGTAATCGATATCTGCGTTTTTGGGAATGTATAATCTGTATTGTGATGCTAATTCTGTAGCTTGTTCCAGGTTTAAACTTTTTATTTTTATATCACGCAAGTCTGGAATATTACGGTTCATTGAAGCAACAACCTCATAGGGCCAGAATAAGTTTCACTTTATACTACAATGAATAAGATTCTAATTATTACAATAGCATGCACACAATGGAAAGATGAAATGAAAGTGAAAGGTGACCGTGACCTAGAAGAATGAAATATAATGCAAGTTTACGTTCTTCAAAAGAACAATCAACTAATTACAAACACTAAGTTTTACTCGTGCTATACGAATTATTCGAGATTGAATGATGAGATAAATATTTTTTACATTCTTATTATTATTATTATTATTTTTTCCTTCCTGTTTATTCTGGGAGGATATTTATTTGATAATTTACTCCTATTTACTCATATTTTATCCTTACGTTCGGATTCATTCAAAAATAATTATTCAATATTATATTTTTTCAATATTTAGATTTTATGAAAATAATAAGTTTTTTTTTGTCAATGTTAATCCATAATGAACTTGATTGATTTAAAACTAAATAAGAATGAATTTGATGATTAAAAATCCAAAAACCTTGTGTTTTACAAACATAATTTTTTTTTTTAAGTAGAAAGTATTCTTGTAAATGGGATAGCAAAAGGTTACCGAAAAAGTCCAACAGTTATTGTCAGATTGGATGTGATAGAATAAAAGTCACAAAACCCGGCTTAAACTCCACAAAATGTAACAAATATATGGGATGATGGGCGATCGACGCCTTCACCATATGTAACAAATAAAAGAATAAAGAGAAATGACCAGTCTAACGAAAAGATTATAAGTGTTTTGTTATGTGTTATTTCATCATCTATTTATGTTCTTCACATTAATGTGATTTATTCAAATAATCAATTCGTTAGTAGGCCTACTGATCGATTGTATTCTTCTTAGTGGTTAGTGCCTCTACTCGATGTTTGGTAAAGCACACTACCAAAAATTATAGGATCTTTAAATTTGTGGATAATTGAATGATTTAATCCCCAGATTCCTCCAATCGTATGGGTTTCGATCAATTCATTCAATTACCTCACAGGAACAGGAACGCCTCCACCAGTGTCTTTTTTTATATAAAGAAAAAACACAAAAACTTGGAAATTTTGATAATAAAAATTTTGACTCACACAAGGTGTTTGAATTTTTGAAATAGGATGAAAATAGAAGAAGTAAGAATTGGAAAAGTAATTTAGTTTTTATTGACACAAAGTTCTTATCAATTTTGAACAATATTTAAAAAGATACAAAAGGTTGAAAATCGGTAATACGGATGATTAAACAAAACAAATCTTATTTTAAACAATTACGCCCTTTCTTATGAAACCGTTGGCTTATATTTAATTATCTAAAATGAAATTGATTTTATTTAAGAATTTAAATTTATTAAAAAAAATATGTTGAGGAAAACGTTCTATTATTGTTGTTATTATTATTATTATTATTATTTGAGATATTACTGTTTAAAAGGATGACAATGAATTTTGAAAGAAAATTAAAGAAAAAGAAACTTACAGAAAATATGGAGCTGACTCTCCTGGGTAAACCTGGACTCGTGGTCGATACCGCAGTTGAACGAGAAGCGAGTGGTCTTTTTAGGAATAAAAATTTTGTCAGCGCAACTGCTGAGTTTGTATTAAGTTCTTAGCCAATGGCGTGGAAGCTTTGCTAAGACATTTTTATTGAATAGAACGTTTTCCTCTCTTGCTCTGCAGTTTAAGATGAAAATGAATTTGTTTAAATTATACTATATTTTATAACATTTAAAATAATTGAAAGTACTGTATTTTATTAAAAAAAATTATAATTAAATTATTTTTGAGACACGGTTCTGTCACTATCGTGACACTTGGAAAATAGAAAACCTGATAAATGTTTGAATACTAAGAGCTATACTAGCACCATTGTATTATTCTATAATTATTGTTGACTCTGATAAATTTCATATTTCTCTTCCAACTTACATAATAGGTTTTGTTGAAAATTTTGAAAAAAACGTTATAATTACTTCAATATAATACTTGATACTCAAATCAAATTCAGCATAACTGTGATTGTTTTCAAGTAATAAAAGCGTTTTAACAATAGAATTGATCACTTAGAAATGTTATTGTTTAAAAATGAAACACTCTAGAAACCAGGCTTACACTCTACAAACTAGAGTTCAACTTAGGCCTGCCGCAAAGTAGACCCACGCTAATCCACGAAAAGCAACCCATGCCGTGGGGGATGTTTTCTAAACCATTGCTATAGAATTATTCATAATCAATCAGCTGACAAGTGGATTATTCATTGCATGTATTACACAGATGTCTGGAGAAGCTTAGCAATGGTTTACAAAACATCCCACGGCGTGGGTTGCTTTTCGTGGATTAGCGTGGGTCTACTTTGCGGCGGGCCTTAATAAAATTTAATAAGCTTTAGTACGGGTCTAATCTTGGAGAAATACCGAATGCCTCCTTATATTCTCAATTACTGTATTGACTTATCAACTCAATTATATTGGTTTATAAAATACTTCCAAATTTTCATCACAATAATCAAATCACCAAATGCTGTTATTTTTATACTCAAATTTTTTGATGTGAATTACTCAGCATTCTGGAACTGTGTATCACCTTAGAGAAAAGATAGCGTGATATCAGTTGTCTCTGGTATCACTTTGTGACTGAAACATTAATAACTTACCACTCATCTCTCATCATATCATTCCGTTCACGCACAAGCTCAGGGTCTAAAATATGTGTATAATCCTCAGCAAAACTAATACACTTGAGCCTCGATCTACATCTCAAGGTACCGTTAAAAAATATACTATTACGAGGTCTGTTACTAATTCGGGGTCTACTATATAAATAGAGATCGAATTTGGAAAATATGTACCGTACTATATAGGGGTCCGGCAAACCACACTGTATAATGACGGGGTTAAATTCGTGGGGAATGTACTACATAAATTTAAATTCTTTATTGATTCATACAATAAGTACATCATCAAAATGATAGGGAGAGAAAAAATAAGGTAACCTTGTGCTATTCCTCTCCCAAATTTATATAAGGTTACACATAGTCCAAAATAGAAGTCATGTAGTTGTTCACTTCACAGATGTTTCAAAACCAAACATAGGAAAAATTTTTCTCATTATTAGCCTATCACTAAAATAGTAAATATTGAAATTTTGTACACATAGGTTTTCATATACTTCAAAGGCATGGTTCTTCACACTTAAAATCTACTATAAGGGGCTCATACTTCATATTGGATAATTTACTATTCAGGAGTCTTTTCAACATTGAGCTATATAAACGTTTCAAGGTACTCCAGAAAAAAATTGCTATATCAAGGTTCCACTTATATACTTAACATGAATTATGTATCATATTATGAATTATTATTTTATAATTAAGTTTGTGGCATGAATATTGATAAAACATTAAGTTCATAATATTTTTGTGAAAATTAATAAAAACAATATAAAAATGGCGGAAGAAGATGGCGGAACTGCCGAAAGATCTCGTCCAGTGAGTGATTTATTCATTTATTGTAAAATATTTGACTGCTAGTCGTTTTTTCAAAAAGCAAAAAGTGATTTAATATAAAAATCTTGTAGTACTTGTAGTACAAATCTTTTATTTAAAAAAAAACTAAAGTTTTTAGATTTTTATATTGCTTTTATTAATTTGTTCAAAAGTAGCCCATATAAGTGAAGTGTTTTTATTTTTGTAAAATATTAATTTTTATTAAAATAAAGTGGATTTTTGACAACATTTCAAGTCCCTTCAATTATTTTATGATCATATTATATTATGAATAACTATGTGTATAAATTATACATTATATTATGAATAACTATATGTTGTATAATGTATTATTGATAATTTTGTTGCAGATTTGTCGATCTCCAGTTCTGCCATTGGACAAGCCCCGCGTTCGATCTGCAGATGCTCTTCTATACCAGCCTTCGAAGTGTGGCTGACATTGCCATCCTAACTGACATTTATCTCGATCGTTTGAATTCACGTCTGCCCACTCAAGTGCAAATGACAAGGGAGAAATTTGACAAAGAATTGAGAAGAACCGACTGTTTTGGTTTGGTTGTGGCTGTCAGTCTCTTTCCGATCTGTACCCTAGACTCGAAGAAAGCCCTGTCTTTCGATAATGTGACTACTGAAGACTATGTCAAAGATTTCCCCAATGAGAATCCTTATGCTGAATCCTGTCAACAGCTGTCATTGAGGGAGAATATTCCTCAGTTCTTGGATCATTTGATTGAAATTGGTGCTCTATGAAGTATGCATTTTAAACTTGAGAAAACTATACTGTATACACTACTAAAACTCTACTTGTTTCTTACCTGCTACTTGTTAATACTCGCTTGTTCATAGCGTCATTACCAGAAAGTGTAGGCCTAGGATACAGTATAAACTATATCAAAGTCTATATATTCAAATGATATCAAAGTCAAACTATATCTTCCCAGTGATGAAAATTTTAAATATTACGAATTCCGAAAATAATTCATCATATTCAGAATAGAGCTATTTTATTATAATTTAGTTGATTGATGGAGGTTTGTATTCATCCATAAATAAATAAAATATTCTATTCATTCATCTCTCCTTGTTTTGGTTCCTATCCATTTGGATCATCAAACATGTTATTAGTATTCTAGGTTACATTTAATCTCATTCATTTATAGTTTATTTCTGTTAAACAGCAAGAAAAATCTCAATCGAATTTATGGTGTTGCAAGAAAAACGTGTGATTTCATTAAAATTGCACTGAGAATAATTTGATTATTCAACTAGTTTGATCAATTGTTTTGCCTCCATTGGTTACTGTTGGTATTAATCCAAACAATTTATTGTTGGTCTAGTGTTCAATCTATTATCACGGTCCTTTACATCTCAATTCGATAATTATCATGCTTCTAGAATGAAAGTGTTTCTATAGTTTCGGAGATTTCAACTATATCTATGGCCATAGCCACCTCTAATACCTCTTAAGCTGTGACCACACTGAACAAATGTTCGACAAACATGTTTGTAGAAAAAGTTTGGACAAATTTTATTATGTTTGACAAACAATGTTTTCCCGTGGCCAGTGTGGACGCGTTATCAAACAAAATATTTGTAAGTGGGAAGAACAGGTTTTATGTTGTACAGCTGTCAAAATAGTAATTTTTTGTTTGACAAGCGATAATTGTCCAAACTTTTTAAAATGTTTGTCCCTGAGCTCCTCAACAAACATGTTTGCCGAACATGTATGTTGAACATTTGTTCAGTGTGAACACGGCTTTAGAGGTGGCTATGCTATGACCCAATCATATTTTGAACGACTCATCTATGAATCGATTCAATCAACTAATCACCTCCACTGTGATCACTATCTGAATGATTTTTTAAAACTATTTTCCAAGACATTATTATTATTATCATCATCATCAAGCTATCATTATTGGTAATAATCAAGACAAGTATTGATTTGGAAGTTGATAGATCCTTCGACTTATGACATGGCTGGGATTAGACTGTAGATACAGTAGGCTACATGTTTACTTTTCTGGATGACGTAAAGCATCTAAAGGTGAGTAGAATTTTTAAAATCTTACACAGATTAGAATTGTTGTGGTACCTTTAATAAATTTGTTAATTAAATGAACTCAATTGATTCTAGTGTATTATGAATATTCTAATTAATAAACGAGAATACAAATTAAATACTGTCAACCACCCTGAAGATTTTTTTAAAAGAAGTTTTAAATTTTAGCTCTCGATCGAATTTCTTCCTGTTTCATTTTTACTTTCCTTGCCCTATTACCATAGGTAAGAAAAGTATTGCTTTCCGAAAAAAATTAAGGTACCCCAATTTCTAAATTTCTATACATTTCAAGGTCCCCTGAGTCCAAAAAAGTGGTTTTTGGGTATTGGTCTGTATGTATGTGTGTGTGTGTATGAGTGTATGTGCGTCTGTGTACACGATATCTCATCTCCCAATTAACGTAATAACTTGAAATTTGGAACTTAAGGTCCTTACACTATAAGGATCCGACACGAACAATTTCGATCAAATGCAATTCAAGATGGCGGCTAAAATGGCGAAAATGTTGCCAAAAACAGGGTTTTTTTGCGATTTTCTCGAAAATGGCTCCAACGATTTTGATCAAATTTATACCTAAAATAGTCATTGATGAGCTATATCAACTGTCACAAGTCCCATATCTGTAAAAATTTCAGGAGCTCCGCCCCATCTATGCAAAGTTCGATTTTAGATTCCAAATTATCATGCTTCAGATACAATTTGAACAAAAAATTCCAAATGGAAAAGATTGAGCATGAAAATCTCTACAATTAATGTTCAGTAACATTTTCACCTAAAACTCAAAATAAGCTCGAAATTCGAGAAAATGTTAGACCCTATTATTTCAATTGCAAACTGTTGACAACTGTTGATTCTATTAAATCATTCACTATGAAGAGATAGCAGACTTCGTGTGTCTCCAGCGTTATTGTCCTGTCACCAGCTGGCTTGGATCTTTGCATAGTAAATTCGATGCGCGTGAACACTAACGTCAGGTGATAAATTTCCATAACGGCAAGGAAAGTTGTGTGAGTGCGCAACACCAGTTTTTTTTCATTATCCATTCCCATTATTTAATCCATTTCCATTTATTCACTCTGTGTTGTTTCTTCCAGTTCACTTGTCCACTCACAAAAAGCTGCCATAAATTGGATACAAGCATTCAGGAGAAGTTGTAAGTTGATGATTAATACTGCTCCTACTAAACACAGCGTCTCATCAGCAAGTTCCACAATCGGTGAGTATAATATTTCGATCTCCGCATTCTCTACTACAATAATTTATTACACCTCATACCATATTATGCTTGCAATATGGAATCTATCAATATATTTCCTCAATTTATCCCATTACATTAGAATTTCCCTTCAAGTAGTTCTAACAGCTCATTTTTGCTTCTTTTTAATCCATACAACGAACAGCCGACGTACCAGTCTTAAGCCGTGTCCACACTGAACAAATGTTCGACAAACATGTTTGTCGAAAAATTTTGGGAAAATTTTATTATGTTTGACAAACAATGTTTTCCCGTGGCTAGTGTGGACGCGTCACCAAACAAAATATTTGTAAGTAGGAAGAACAGGTTTTATGTTGTACAGCTGTCAAAATAGTAATTTTTTGTTTGACAAGCGATAATTGTCCCAACTTTTAAAAATGTTTGTCCCTGAGCTCCTCAACAAACATGTTTGCCGAACATGTATGTCGAACATTTGTTCAGTGTGAACACGGCTTTAGAGGTGGCTATGCTACGACCCAATCATATCTTGAACGACTCATCTATGAATCGATTCAATCAACTAATCACCTCTACTAATCGAATGTTTCGATTAGCCCAGTAGTTCGATTGTACCAGGTGTCATTTATACTGTAATGGCAGAAGCACGAGCTGTTATATATATATTAAGTACAGTCGGTAGCTACGCTACCATAAAAATAGGACCCGCCCGGCTGAAGCGTATATCGTTATTGTCAATGCCTTTTCTAAATCTGAATATTCATGAACATTTTTGAAAATTGGCTCACTCAACAAATGATATTTTGTGATTCGAACAATCCAAAAAACATGTATTTAGTGCTTTTATTCACCGACATTGGTAATGAAAAGGTATGCATGAAAAAGAGCCTTGCGAAAAAGGACCATTTTACAAGGAACCGACTGTACCTGGAGCAATCTACACATTTGACTATACAAAATTCTACAACCTGGTGTAATCGCACACCTCGACTAATCGGAATATACGTCGGAAGCTCATGTCTCGCTTAGACCAGGTATTGTTTATACCACCTGGTACAATCGAACTACTGTACCAGAGCTTCATTGTAGAATAGGACCTGGTATAATCGAGTGTCTAATCGAGACACTCCCTTGTAAATGAATAAATAAAATTGAGACTGGTCCCGCTAATTTGTGATGTTGGTCTTATGTACTCTGGATATAATTCATTATTTCATTCATAGAAGACGGAATTGACATTCAGAATAACTTGGCAAGTCAACTACCCCATTCCATGCCTTCCATCATAAGTCCCCAAAGCACTCCGTCAGCCGGAAGAATTATTGTCGGAGTTTACTGAAAACATCACGGTCCATTTCCATAGATAGCATTAGGGAGTTGATGGGAGGCTGCTATCTCATCCTGTATGCTAAGAGATGGTTCAGTCTCAAACCACAGCACAGCCTCGTGTCTCCCATGAGAGCAAAGTGAGAATTGAATTGCGCATGCTCAACGCTGGAAAGGTGAAACTGTTCCTTCACTCTCTCTGTCTCTCCTCCCTATGTTGGCTTCTCCTCCAACATCCCTTTCAGTGTCACTCGCGATCTCTTGCGTGTTGGACGTGTTCTGTGTCGTGCTCTTATCTGATAAAAGCCGGTCGGTGGTCGACGGTTTCTACACGCCATGAGGTAATTGCAACTGACCGAGTTTTTTTTCTTTTGAGAAATTGAATTTATTAACAGCTCATACTATAAGAGTACAGCTGACATTCTGTCAATATAATAAATAATTGTCTTTTTTCTTTAGGGCTACTTTTAATATAAAAAAAAATTTTAAAATTAGTTTAAATTTATCTTAGTACCATAATATAGGCCTATTATTCCGTCACTACATGCTGCCATTTCCATTGGCATTAGTAGCCGTAACATTTAGTGACAAAATAATTTATAAGGGTACTCAGATTAATATTTTTATTTTTATCAGTCGTACAATTATTTTCCCAGTTATATGAGGAGGCACAACAGGCTTATGCCCAAAACTGTCCCTTTTCAATTATACTACAGTCCAAATCAAAATCTAGGTTAGCGACTATCACTCACCAAAATTACAATATTTATTCACACTTCAAAAAACAAAAACATCATCAATTACAAAATATACTATGAATTCGATTTAGAATGATATACTATGTTTGCTACAATATTTGTTAATGTACTATTCTACACTAACAGCATCTAGTTACTATTTTGGACTTTCTGAAGTAAAAATGTTTTTAAAAAAGAGATAAATAAACGAAAAAAAGGTTTTTCAGTTTTAAGTTCAAGTCCAGTTTTTCTTGCTGAATATTAATCTTCTCGTGAGATCAACTGGATGATCCCACACATGCACTCGTTCACTCTCTTCCATTACGGTATCGACAGACGACAAAATTTCCACCTGTTTTTCCAAGGACGTATTTATCCTTTTAATGTCCTCCAGCGAGTTATCCGAGCGTTTAGATATAGTGCAATCGAATTTTCATATCATAAACCTAGTTTGTTCCAAATTTCGTGAGAATCGTTAGAGCTGTTTTCGAGATCCGGTCACATACAGATATAAATAAACATATAAACATCTAAACATAAATTGCTCGTTTAATAGTATAGGATAGGATAAGAAGTTGTAATTTATCAACATCACATTATATAAAGGTCCCATTATAAGAATGGTCCCAGAGTACAGCTAAAAAATTCTATCAATATCATAAATGTCATATCATAAACCGGGTCGTATAATAAGGAGTTGAAATTTCTCACCAAATTTAGATTCAGAGTACAGTTGAAAAATTCTCCTAATATCATAAATTTCATCACATGAACCTGGTCATATACTTTTATTATAACGTTGAAATTAATCAAAAACACATAATAACTTATATATTTTATAAGAATACAACTAGAGTACAGTTAAAATAGTTCCCTAATATTATAAATCTCATAGAATAAACCTGGTCGTATAATATTTGGTAAATGAATACAAATATTGATTATTGTATCTACTTAAATAATATTTCGAACATGAATATCATGATTAGTATATTAACTACAGTATCTACATACTATTTATTCCACTATATATGTACTATCTACATAGCCGACTTCAGTTGAGAAACGTTACCAATATTTTCAAGAAACATAGTGATGGATATTAGTTTGAAAAAAATTATCGATCCATAACATATAAAGTATAAATGCTGTAAACATAGGTACCTCACAGTAAGTAAATAAAAATAGTGAGAATCTTTGCTATATGGAAGCATATAGTCAGTAATAGAATTGCTGTAAATAGCTGTAGAATTGATGTAATATAATAGAGTATAATGCCTTTTTTATTTGAAAATAGAGATTATGTAGTGATTGAATGGAGTGAGAAAATACCCTTGGGAATCTGCAAGATTATGGTTGGAATTAACTAAACCAATAAATATGATGAATATTCTTAGTGTATAAGTAAACCTGATAGTGTAAAATTACACTAAGCGAGGCTTAGTAGTGTCATTAACGTGCTTATCAAGCTCTCGAGATCAGATACCGTTCCATGTCTCCGATATTCTTCTAGAACGTAGCAGCTGAATTGAGTAAACCGAAACTTCAGGTTGGTTTAACCAAGACTAATTAGTCTGGAAACTTTTGATTAGTCCCTAATTAACTCTTTTGTCAATATCCCTCAAAACGTGAGAAGATTGATTATATTCTGTGTTCCCTAAACTTCAAGTAATTCAAAACAAATGTATCTGATTTACTTGGAAAATTTGTATTCGCCCATTCGTATGATTTGTCTATTCGTACCCCTCATTCAATTGAAACAGGGACAATTGATTGATGGCAACTGGATTAAATAAAATCAATTATACCTGACTCGCATGAATTTGTATAGTACATTTTTTCAAGTGCAATGCATTATTTTCATTCTTGTTTCATAGATATTCCGATTTTATTGAATAAAAAATAGATTTATAAATAACTTGACATGTATAATAACTAAAAATAAATTTACAATCATAATAAATAACTCATCACGAGCTTTGAGTCAAGTAATTCTGAAACATCATCTAAAGCATTCTAGAGATGTTTGGTAATATACTATTTGCAAGACACAGAAGTATGATTACTGTAGTTCAATAATGAACTCAATGGAATAAATTATCAACTAGTATAGTAAGTACAGTACATAGGATAAAATTTGTTTTTGGAAGTTTTATCTCACTACAAGTAACTTCAACTTTGGTTTCTATCTTTCACCCTGCATTTGTTCAGAGTTTATTATTCAACTTCTCACATTAACCCGACCCCTTTCGCCAACATAACTTTTGGCAACTGTCAAAACTGCAGTAACATTTTCCCCGTAAATAGTCAATGTTTTATAAACTTTCTTCCAAGAACTACATTTTCTATGGGCTCGAAATAAATTATCATAAACTGAATAGGGAAGGACAAAAATGGGTCGAAGTCCAGACTACTCGGTGACAAAATATACTCTGAGTCCAACTATTATTCAGTAATCTTGAAGTTTAGAAAGTAAGAATAAAAAAGGAAGTTGCCGGCATTTATCTCAACTACATTCCAATTCAACTTCAACTAAAAGTACCTTCCTGGAAAGTAGAAAAATGTTATTAGTTTCGACTTCTTACATAATAAACAATGAGCCTCATCAAGAGGTATTTTATTTTTTCCCAACATTGTAGCAAAACTGAAGAGTTCTATTAATGAAGTGGTGGATACCCAAAGTGGTAGGCAAAGCTTTCAGTGGCCCTCAGCAAACAAAATCCTGTTAAAAGAACATCTATAAATTTTTTATCAGGCTCCAAGGTTCTAGCTGATGAATATTCCAACAATGAATCGAATATTAGAATTTAATTTGCGGAACGGCAGCAATAATCTTGGGGCGAAAAGGGGTGAACAGTGCAGCTCTTCTCATAAATCTTTGCCGCAGAAGCGCTGCCTCGAGTGTTCAAAAATCCAATCTTGAAGTTTAGAAAGTAAGAATAAAAAAGGAAGTTGCCGGCATTTATCTCAACTACATTCCAATTTCGCTGTTGACTGAAGATTATAATTATTTTTGCAAAAGTTGAGCTGCACGAGTCGGGAAATATGTTCCTTTACGCTATTCAACTTTTCAACAAGCAATCTCTAACCTGGAACAAATTTCTGCTCTCATCTTTGGCAATACAGTACCTTCTCTCCTTGTTTGCAGCAACTTTTCCTTGTTATTTTTGTCTTCTCTCCAAAGAAAGTAGAAAATGTATCGCTGCTGTTTTGATGGATTGATCAGTCTTGCTACTGAAGTGGAATTGAAACTTTTAATTAGGAGAGACTTTTTTGTTTGCAGTACCCTCAGCTATCTAACGATAAATTGTAGCTATTTGTTCATTTCAATCATGAAGTGAATGTCAAGTAAATCATGTCGCGTGATTCATTACTATAATATCAGTTAAATAGCTCAAACGTTTTATACTTGAAATTTATAATTATTGATTATTCGAGATACAAATATTTTTAAAGAAGCATTCATTTTTACGATGCATTGTTGGAGAGTTGTTGGCCCTGAAACATCAAAAAGTTAGATTAAAAGCTGTTATTCAAACAATTTTACACATTTAAGAGCGTATATCTCGAAAATTATTGGAGATATCACAAATCTCCACAGAACAAATATTGTAGAGAATTTATCAAGCTTTATTCTTGAATAGTTAGTCATGTCGGTTGAACGCATTTTCCTCAAGATATGAACATGTAAGCAAAACATTGAAAACTGTCACTTTTAAACCACCCTCATCCCTTTAGCACAAGGGGTAGGGATGAGGACTTTAGATATGTTCACCCCCTAACTGGTCCCAACAAAGCTGCGAAGTCAAAAATTGTGATCAAAACATTCTCTCCAAATACCTTTGTCAATTGGTCTATTTTTGCAAAACTGAAGATCTCACACTCAACACTGAAGCTGCTGCAACAGTCGTGGGGATGTGCGTAAACTTGTCAAATTTTACATCGAATTGAAGAGAATTTGATGCTCTATAAGCTTATGATCAGCATGGATTTTTCCCATCGATATTAAAAAAGTTATAAGAGCAAAAATAGCAAAAAATCGAAGGAAAATGTGTCTTTTTCAAAAATGTCACATCTTTTAGAGCGGATATCTCGAAAAGTGAAAGAGATATAGAAAAAGTTGTTAGATCAATATTGTAGGAAATTATGTAAGCTTCAATTTCAAGAACAGTCATGTCTGTAAAATGCATAATTTTCGAGTTATATGCGAGAAGCCAAAAATGGTACCTTTGAACCACCCCCACCTTCTTAGCACAGGGGGTAGGGGTGGGGACTTTTGATATTTTTACCTCCCCACTACCCTAAACAGGACTGTGGGGTCAAACATTGTCTTCCAAACTTTTCCCTCTATACCCTTTCTTGAGCATTAATTGCCTGGACTATGATTTATGATTAATAATTCTTTAGTCTGATTTTTACTCTAATATTGGCGTATGAAGGAGGCTCCTTTTTCCTTTTATACTATCCTTGAAATGCAAAATTTCCAAAAACCATGTATATACGTCGACGCGCAATTAAAAAAGGAACATACCTGTCAAATTTCATGAAAATCTATTACCGCGTTTCGCCGTAAATGGGCAACATATAAACATTGAGAGAAATGCCAAACCGTCGACTAGAATCTTAGACCTCACTTCGCTCGGTCAATTATGGAAGTAATATTATGGATTTTACCATGATAGAGCATCAGGAAACCACGAATGATTATTGGAAAGGAATGTGTGGTAATTAGGTCTTGAATATAGGTCTGATTGGTGTAGTATACTAATTCAACGTACCGTATTTACTTATAGGTTGTAAATAAAATGTAACAGAATATTGACTTTACAAAAATTAGATTCAATTATTCAGTGGAGGGTAAAAAATGTATCTATATAATTGTAAAAATAGTGGATTGCTAATAAGAAGTGTCAATCACCTAAAATTCACACTATCACACTTAAAAATCACACTATCAATCACCAAAAATTGGATTATGAATCTCAACAATCTTCAAGTTTCTTTTTCAATATCATGGGTAAATATCACAACATAAATTATTCCAAGTTTACAACACAACTGAATCTTTAATATATTGAAGCCAACCTCCATTTCATTATGTTGAAATTCAAGTTTCAGATTTTCTACACTGAAGATGATACCATAGGTGTCGAGATATGTCTGTAATTCTTTTATATTCTTGTGTTTCCATCATGGATAAGTATCATTATATCTCGCCTAATATATTATCAGGAATATCCATCCGTTACCTTGTTGTCAATATTTGAAGTAGCAAAAGTCTTCGGGGTGATTTACAGCATTTAATTTGGATTTTCGTCTAATAATAATTACAGTATCGGGGGGATTTACAGCATTTAATTTGGATTTTCGTCTAATAATAATTACAGTATCGGGGGGATTTACAGCATTTAATTTGGATTTTCGTTTGATAATTACAGTATCAGGAATTATATTATGAACGTATTGCAAACCAAGTTCATTATTAAAAAAGAAGCAAACTCGAACATACATTATTATTGAGAAGGATCTTGTTGAATGAAGAAGCAGAGGGTGAATGGAATGGATGGACGAGAATTGGTGGAATGAGGAGTGCGGTAAGGGTCCTCTAATGATGATTATGAGGTAGAATGAGGTTGTGGGATGGGTTAGGGGGAAGAAAGGGGTTGGCGTGTAATGTAATGGGCCCTCAGTCATTCCAGAATGAGGTTCCAAGAGTGGAACTCAAAGGCAGCGCCACGCTGCCTGCCTTCTGCCTTCTATACCTGTTGCTTGGAGTCTCTCTTCATTATGACAGCAAATTCCTTCCGAAGGCTGGTTTTGCCTGCTTTCAGTCGGAAATGAATGGCGCATGATGTACATACAGAATGCCAGACGGCTCAATTTCCAGTATTCATTTTTCCTTATTAAATTCCTGGGATCAGCTGTCTCTTCTGGTGCATTGCACTATCTCTATAAATATTTCTCAAAATATTCAAACAGTTCATGTTGGGTTCAGGTGTGCAACAGAATCGGAAGCTCAGCAGGAAGTCTATTTATTCAGAAACCCTTATATTCATTTAAAGGGTTTATACACATTACACGACATGAACATTGCAACAATTAAAGATCATTGAACTCACAAATCCCGTCCGGTATGCGTAAACAGTAAGACTGTATTAAATTTCAATCACTGTCTCTTTCTTCAAAAACGCGTATTCATTTATGGTCTAATCACATCAGCACTTTGAAAAAACGAAACGTTAACTATGAATTGAATTGAACTAAATATGAAAAAAACAGCAACCACTTCTTACATAATTTTAAGTTTTGTGTATGTATGTGTGTGTGTGTGCATGTGTGAATGTGTGTGCGAGAATGATTATAATTGACATATTGATTATTTCAATATAATATCATAGCCTATTCAATTATCATGTTCTTCATGCTATAATATTTAAATTTGTATATTAATATTTTATTATAAATATTCAAGTGTCCCCACACAGGGTAGCCTATAGGGAACACATTAGAAATTATGAAACATTATTGTATTTGCTTTTTGGAATGTATTTGATGTTATTTATTTTTTGATTTTTTTTTTAATATTTAAATCGATTACCATTCTATTACTTGACATTATATCTTAGTAATTTATATATTTTTGAAATTGATGTTGTTTTTCACGATGAAACACTATTATAATAACTTTGTTGTAGTCGTGACAAATATTTCAAAAACACTCGCAGTTTAAAAACAGTGATGAAGCTCCTCCTCAGGAGTTGAATACCTCCTCCTCATTTCATCATAAAAATTAAGTGATATTTAAATATTCACTTAAAACACAGTGTCTAGACTACAACAACGTTTTAATAATAATGATTCAAATAAATTCATATTTGCTGTTACAGTAGAACTCCAATTATCCGAACTCCGACTATCCGAATCACCGATTATCCGAATCAATTTCAGAAAAAAATGTCCAAATGCGCTATAATTCTTCCCCCTGCGATGCCAGTGTTTGCGCATTCGCTCACTATTGTCCTTCCCTTGTACATAAGTACATTTTATTTATATTTAAAACATGTGAAAATATCATGTTTCTTTCATTTAATTAAATAAAAAAATAGTGCAATATCAAAACGTAGCTTTTTTTCTCTCCAATGGCAATTAAAAAAAACTCCGATTATCCGAATGGGTCCCGGTCCCCATTAATTTGGATAATTGGAGTTCTACTGTATCTGATTTACAATAAATTCATGATTTTACCCATATTTGTTTCTTAGGTTGCGAAGTAGGGATGAGCCAAAAATAAATTATTGTTAATTTCCATTATGAAATTATTCTGTCAGCTTGTTCCTTGACAATTTATTCTTATTGAAATCATGTCATTTGATTATGAAAGCTGATTTATAAATTAATGAATGTAGAGCATAATTCAGTAAAAGCATCTCAAATAATAATAATAATTATACTGCGTTTTAACCTTACAGTTGTGTTGTGAGTGATTTTGTGGTACTTTTCCATAATGAAAACCCAATTTAAATTTGTGTTTTCAATACTGCGTTTTCATTGAAAAGAGAAAATCAAATCCTGTAGTTGGGAATATCGAATTGAAAAGTCGACAAAATTGTAAATTCCGACGAGAATCTGGCAAATTCTCTGTTATTTGCGTTTTATTTGTTGGTAATAATTGACTATTGATTGAGCCGTCATTGGATTGAACCAACCAATGATTGATCACTATTTGACTGTTGAATTCATACACGCTTCAACGGTTGCCTACGAAACGAACTGAAAAATCGAACACATCGATAATAAATCTCGTGAAAAATTCACTAATCCTTCCATAACTATATATGTTGTGGCATATAGATCTTGGAAGCAACCGCAGTTTAGTAGTCCTATCTAAGCTTAACCAAGCGTGGTGGTAAAGCAAACTCATTACATCTAACAGGGTTAGCGCTTAATGACCCTTATTTACTGTATGTGTTGGGGACGCCATCTTGATTACGTCATCACACGACAGAGAGAGAGAGAGAGAGAGACAGAGAGTGTGTGAGAGAGAATAAACTAGGACAAGAGAATAAATAAGGAGAGAGAAACAGGGAGAGAGTGAACGAGTGAGGGATGTTCAGTCGCATTGAAGAGAATCGTATACGATTCAAACTCAAAATCATAAATGACCCGGAAAAAGTTGAAAGAGTAGGCGAAATGATTGGAAAAGCGAGGGTGTTAATCAGTGTTACATTTGAGAGTGTATAGATAATCAAAAAAAGAGGAAAAAGATATAGAGTGAATACTACCAAAAGAAAGATGAGAAAAAGAGAACGCACATGATTGAGAGAGAAGGAAAAAGAGACGATGGAAATCCTCAAATACGACAAATTATGAAAATAGGACAACAAAGACTGATAGAAGGAAGAAAGAAAAGAACTAACAGGATTGAGAGAAGAACAAGAAGAGGTACAGTAGTGAGAAAGGTTCAGCCAAATTCAAGAGAAACAAGACTCGAATTTCAAATCATGGCTAGGTGGTTCGGAAATTGTATTATCAGACGAGCCCGTATCACTCGATACCTCGATTCATCTCAACGCATGGTGGTGGGTTGGAAGGGGTGAGGGTTTATTGAAACCCAGTAAGAGAGGGTTGAGCTGATCATTTATTCACACAATTTACTGAAAGGGTGAGTATATCATACCATCATTAACGCCAATGCTCATAACATCTGACAATCTGATAATTATAATGATTTCAGCTAGAGAAGAGTAGTGTCATAGAGAGAAGATATAGTATTATGCTATCTTTTCTCCATGGTAGCAGTGGCGTATATAGAATGTTTGTTTTTGTTTTTTTGGGGGGGGGGTCAAGCTTAATGTTAGGTTAAAATATGTTATTTTATTTTTATTTATTTATATTTTTTACATAGAAGCACTGATTTGGAGAGAAAAACTAAGGACACACCTTGTACTATTTATCTCCCAAATTTAGATAACATTTCAAAAGTCCAAAATAGGGTTATGATTTCACTTTACTAAAATTTAGTCCATTTTCACTCAAAAACAACGAAAACTAAGTTTTTAAATTTTGACGGTTGAAAACAGAATAAAAAACAAAAATATCATATTAAATCACCATTAATTGGAAAATTTGTGAGTAATTTTCTAGTATGTAATTTAATGTTAGTATGTTATTGAATAACATACAAAATAACATACATTTCAGTATGTTATTTTACAGTGTATGTTACCCCATGATAGGGGGAAGGGGCTGGTCCCCCCTTATATACGCCCCTGCATGGTAGTGTGTTTAATGAAACTCACTTATTTGCTTTTTTTCTCTCAAATTTGAGTTTACTGAGAGGGGAGGAGTATGTAGAGTATCACCCATCATCAGAGATTAACGTCAATATAATTATGTCACTTCTGACTACAATGATAAGTATGAAATTAACAGTGTATGCTATTTTCTGGGAAATTCCAAATTATTTCTTGAGATCTCACAATTGTGTCCCGTATTAACAGGTGGGTTGATGCTAATGAGGGTGCTAATATCATAGCAGATCCCATCATTGATTAACGTCAATATTCATCACTTTTGACACCAATAATTATTATGACATTAGCAGTACAGTCTGCGCAAGTTTCACTGATGTGAAATTTCAAATTCTTTCCTCTCCGATTTGATTATGGATCGGTTTATAATCAAACATCAAGCTCTCCCTCTTTTCAATGGGTGGGGGTGAGTTGAATGTTATTTTGTAAGGGGTATTGTGTAGCAGAACAGCATATCAGACGGTGTTGCTTTTAACCCTACCATCATACCAACAACCCCCTCTCGCTGGAAAAAGGTGATGAGGGGGGGGTGATATCATCGACGCGGGAACTCGTGTGCGTTGTTTGCGCATGCGCAACGGATGGAGGGGAAACGTGAGTTTGGGGAGAGGGGGGAAGGGATGCTGATAACAGAGTCAGCGGGCACGGGCTAGGTAAAGGCAAGGTCACGCTCGGGTCATCTTCGAAAATAGCTCTCGCTGCTCTTCGGAGAGGGGGTGAGTCTGTAAAGGGTGTGGGGAGCGCGCTTTCTACGTGTCACGCGTGCGTCAGCGTGACAGAAGAGAGAAGAATAATCTGGAGTGGTGAGCTTGCAAAAAGGACGGAATGAATAATATTATCCGTTGGAGATTTAGTATACTCAATCGGGAGACTAGAATGTTTCGAACCCCGATCAAATTGGCATTGGAGGAATATTATCTGATTGGTATTTAAAATTTAATTATTGTGAGGTCCATGTTATAATGGCAGTGAAGAAAGATAGCAGAATCATGTTGCCGATCCTCTGTCTTGACAATGCCTTCTATAAACGGTAGCTGATACAGGTTTATTGATTCATATTAACTGTTCATTCTCGTTTAAAATAATCAATTAATTTTATCAAGCATAAAATTATATTTTTCAATAATTTCATGATGAATTTTCATAATTAAGATTAAATATTTTGTTAATTGAGGCTGTTCGGTACACTTTTCTTTATTTAAATTGGATAATCTTTTTCAATATAATTGTTAAGATCAGGGGTCTCCAACCTTTTTTATCCAAGGGCCACATTGTTAATTCTTGGGAGGCTTAGAGGGCCAATAACAAGGATGTACGTGGAATTTGACTTGTGGGGACACACACGACAGGGGATTTGTGGGGTGTAAAATTTTTATATTTCCATTTAAATAATATGAGGAGTTTCAAGTAGGTTTAATTAAAACACAGGAAAAAACAAACCAATTCATTTCATTTCAATGCAAAGTCCAATTTTTTGAGTGTAGAAAGGTCATAAGAAAACTTGACAATGCATAAATTTAGCAAGTTAAACAAAATGATAATAATTTTTTTAATAGTAATAAGACAACTTGACAATACACGAATTTACAGAAAGTTACCAAGCTAAAAGAGAATACTTATTTTTAGTGAGAAGATTGCATTTCTTTTCCACTTAGAATGTCCGCCCATTTAGGATCAAACTTTGTGGCTCCGATCATTAAAATTGTTTTCAAATGTTCATCTGACAAGGAAGATCTGTATTTGGATTTAACAAACTTCATTTTTGAAAATCTCTGCTCACACTACTTGTAGGTAGATCCGAAAAGAGAAAACATAGCTCGAGCATGTTTTTAGAGTCTTTTACTGGGAGAGACATGTACAGTCCGTGCAGACCATTTGCTAATATCTCACAATGGTTGATCGCTGCTTGTTTACAGCTAATTTTATACACTTATTAAGAAATGTAGTGGCTAGTAAGAGAAGAGTACTGAACTCACAGTTGTTGTCAAAAATGTGTATAGATATATATTTTTAAAAATCTGCAGCAATAACTCTCGGCGGGCCGGACAAAATCTATCCGCGGGCCGGATGTGGCCCGCGGGCCGTAGGTTGGAGAGCCCTGGTTAAGATCATTATTAGGTAGAGAAAAAGTGGCAACTGAAATTTTTAAGTGGTCTAATAAGCGAATTATGGGTTGTTGAAGTGCTAACTCCGTTTTCTTTCCAGATCATAAACGGATCTTAACAATTATATTGAAAACGATTATCCAATTTGAATAAAAAAGTGTACCGAACAGCCCTTATTAATTCTACATTGTTAAAAGACGATCTGGTTACAGAGCAAAGCGAGAAAGAGATAGCGCTATCCGCATTGTTGAATGATAAACAAGGATAGCAGTACTATTGCTAATCAAACACTGCCATTATAACGTGGACCTCACTATGGGAGGAATAAGGTATGAGGGATACGAATGCACTATTTAACACTCATTTCTTCTCACAAGTGTTGCAGAATAGAGTTTACTCTGTATGTGAATAAGTCGGACGAGAAGGATACAGTGAAGAAGAATGATGGATGGAAAAGCGATTCAAGTGATTTGATCCATTGGAACAAATCTGGTAGAGTAGGCCAACACTTTGATGAAATTGATGAAAGCCCAGTGATAATATAAATAATTGACCGAGCGAAGTGAGGTCTAAGATTCAAATCGACGGTTTGGCATTTCTCTTAATGTTCAAATGTTTGAATGTTTAAATTTCTATATGTTTTTATGTTGCGCATTTACGGCGAAATGCGGTTATATAGATTTTCATGAAATTTGACAGTAATGTTCATTTTTCAATTGCGCGTCGACGTATATAAAAGGTTTTTGTGAAATTTTGCATTTCAAGGATAATATAAAAGGAAAAAGGAGCCTCCTTCATACGCCAATATTGGAGTAAAAATCAGACTGTAGAATTATTCATCATAAATCAGCTGACAAGTGATTACACAGATGTGTGAAGAAGCCAGTCTATTGCTGTATTTCCATAAGGTCTATATTTTCAATCAGGTACTTGTGGATGAGAATACTGCGTGAGGTCTTCTGTTCACAGAACTACTAGTATTGGTGATTGGAGAAGGGTGGAACAAATCGATTGGTGGAGTACAACACATAGATGAAATTTAAAAAGCCAAGTGATAGTGTAAGTAATATTGAAGAAGGCTTGTTAGAACAAGTAAGAAAGTCTTGAATAGTTGATGATTATTGAAGTGGAAATATGATTGAAGAATATCGCAGAGATTCGATAGAAGAAGATGGAAAGGTAAACTAAGTTAGATTATGAAGTTCTAAAAGAAGATTGCATTTTGTCTATTTGATTTGTAATTCTAAGGCCCGGTTGCACTAAAGCCGGTTAAATTTTAACCGTGATTAATTCCACTAGAACCAATCAGAGAAGGCTTTTTTGAAAAGACGGCTCCTCTGGTTGGTTCTCGTGGGATTAATCACGATTAAAATTTAACCGGCTTTTGTGCGACCGGTACTTAGTTTAATAAATTGAATTTAAATTTGAAGATAAAAGGGATGAAGTTGGATAATGATTAAGAACGAGTATGGCAGATAGAAGTAAAGAAATAAAGAAGGAAGCTGAACGAAGAGAAAATCGAAATAATTTATAAGAAATGGGCGAGATAAAATATTAGAAAAATTATGAACGAATAAACGTGATAATGATTGATGATTAACGAATTCCACAGAAAACGTTGAAGAAGCGATAACGTTGGAAAGAAGTAGATAAAGTAGATAAGGTAAACCAGAGAGAAAAAAGGTTTGATGAAGAAAGTTGATTAAAAAAGGAAGGAAAATTACTACATAGATGAAGTTGAACAAGGAAGAAAGACGATAAATGAGTGTCGGTTGCAAGTAAATTTGCCAACATAGTTAAGGGTGAATCGAATTAAAAGTTTTCCTCATTCGCCTCTCGCAGTAATAACGAGTTTAGATCCTTCATTATCGGCGGATTGAAAGCGAAAGATCGGATGAGGTTGAACTGATTTATTAATGGATGACCTGAGTTGAAAGGCTTCAAATAGTAATTGAACATTGATGAGAGTAATTTTGTCACGAATAAAATGAAAAATATACTATCAGAACTGATTATACAATCTAGTTTGAAATAAGATTTTACTAGACTTTAATGAGTAGGTATTAAAAATTACTATAAGCTCTGTGAACAGTAGACATCGCGCAGTTATAAACCACAGCCTCATCTTATAATGTCCATCAGAGTGCATCTTGTCTATAATGTCGTGTCGGAGAGATATCTGTGTGAAAACAGCTAATGGCTGTTGGGATTGATGTATCAAAAATGCCAACATCAAAAGCTAATCTCCTTCAAGACATACTGGCAACAGGTCAGCCCGAGTTGAAAGCAGAGAAAGGTTGAGAGAAAATACTAAGCTGCATTTACACCAAAGTTATTAACATAATGTTTATTTTTTCGTCCTTATAGATTCTAATGGATTGAACGGAGCTTGACAAACACATATGTTCTACATGTGTATGATAAGTTCAATCTAATAGAATCTATAAGGACGGAAAAATTGGACAGTTATTAATTGCATGCGTCATTGCATGCAATATAATATAGTCCACACGACAGCTGATTTTTTTATAAAGTTACATTGAGACAACGTTAGTAGACAGACAACGTTAATCTGTCTACTAACTTTGACATTGAGATATTAATTGCATGCATAATTTCATGCAATTAATAATCCACTCGACAGCTAATTTATGATGAATAATTCTATAGTCTGATTTTTACGGTAATATTGGCGTTTGAAGGAGACTCCTTTTCTCTTTTTGTGTAGTTGAGAAGTTGATATTGTGGTAATTATTCATATTGAATGAAAAATACTAAGAAATTGTCAAAAAACCACTGATTTATTGATAATTAGAAAGACCGGTTTCGGTTATTACACCATTGTCAATCTCTGATAAACTCAGTTGATAAACTCATTGTTTATCAGAGATTGACAATGGTGTAATAACCGAAACCGGTCTTTCTAATTATCAATAAATCAGTGGTTTTTTGACAATTTCTTAGTATTTTTCATTCAAGACTCCTTTTCCTTCTGTATTATCCTTAAAATGTAAAATTTTAAAAAACCTCACGTCGACGCAAGATTCAAAAAGGAACATACCTGTCAAATTGGATGGAAATCTATTGCCGCGTTTCGCCGTAAATGCAGAACATAATATGTATAAACATAAAGGTAAATGCAAAACCGTCGACTTGAATCTTAGACCTCACTTCGCTCGGTCAAATAGGTTTGTCAAGTTTTCTTCAGTGAACATCACCTCATGCAGGGATTGAGATTAGGGCTTGAGGAGATTATTGCAACTGATTTGTAAGAATTACCAAATAAAATAGAAATATTAACCCGGGAGGGGTCGCGCTTGGTCTTTTGCACCCAGTCATAACTGATCAAGGTTATTTCTTTGCACTCATGAAAAGTATGCATCCCCCCTCCTAAGTACCTTCAAATGGACTCTCGCACTAGACAGTGATGCAGTTGCCGCCTTATTTTCGTTGTCCCAGACACTGTCACACACGCTTTTCAACAAGTACTGGTCGAATCCACCCAGTGCGACCTGTCGCGTTATCCGAATATGGGTCGAATCCACCCAGCGCGACTCCTTGGGTGTGCTACTTTTACTTCTCAAACATGAATGAAATGAAGAGGAACGAGTTTTGAGACTTTTAGAAAGTGTTAAAAAGAAGAAAGACGTGAGTGAAAAAGAAAGACTAGAAAATCCAACAATAAAATCTCAAATTTCATTGTACTCTGTCACATATTACTGCACCTGGTCTAATCCACCCAACGCGACCCCTCATGTGATTTTCACTTGCGCGACCTCTCTAGGGTTAATAAATCCTTTTTTAAATACCATCTTCTTTGGTATTTCACTCGTTTCTAGTTAGAGCTAAAACTGACTGGTGAATCTGTTATAACACTCTGAATCCCAACCAAAGTCACTACTGTAGATAAAAGTACAGACGATGAACGAATTTGGAAAAGTGAGGTTCAGAAACTCGGTAGCAGAATGGTGTTTGTGGATCGCGCGAGTTCTCTGTTTTCTGATCTGAATTGAATTTCCTGAATCGAATAGATTTGTTTGAGCGCGCCTGGTGTAGCTGTTGAGAGTGGCTTGATGTACTGCTTACCCCATTATACGAGATGCGAGTTTGCAGGCGAAACACGGCTGAAGGCAAGATGAAAGAGAATAGGATGTGAAACTTATTCTATTACTCGACATGTGATTTAGAGAAACAACCAAAGTGATTTTAGGAAATGGTGAAAGTCATTCTGTAATATGAAATGTGAATTTGGAGATGAGAAACAATGGAGCCAACAGTGAAGGGTAGGCCCAGTGTTGAAGCTTTTCATTGCATTGAATGTGGAGACTGGAGAGGAAACAAAAGAGGCAATGAATGATGGGAAGTAGTGGGATTTATATTCTACAAAAACAGCGGATTTGGAGAACAACAGAAGCAACGAATCGAGGAGAAGAGGGAAGATGATGGAACGTTGAATACATTTCCATTAAGCAACATGTGGTGGGAAGTGAGCCGAGTGAGGATAGTAGACGAGGTGGAAGAGATGAAATGAAAGAAAATTTTTATGAAATGGGAAGTGCTCCTTCCAGTTGGTTACAGTCGATTGGCTTCAATGTTCAATGATGATTATTGGGTTCATAATATTAGAAAAGTGAATGCATAGTGGGGAGAGATTGGGTTCATAATTTTAGAAAAGTGAATACATATTGGGGAGAGATTGGGCTCATAATTTTAGAAAAGTTAATACATAGTGGGGAGAGATTGGGTTCATAATTTTAGAAAAGTGAATACATAGTGGGGAGAGATTGGGCTCATAATTTTAGAAAAGTGAATACATAGTGGGGAGAGATTGGGTTCATAATTTTAGAAAAGTGAATACATAGTGGGGAGAGATTAGGTTCATAATTTTAGAAAAGTGAATACATAGTGAGGAGAGATTGGGTTCATAATGTTAGAAAAGTGAATACATAGTGGGGAGAGATTGGGCTCATAATTTTCGAAAAGTGAATACATAGTGGGGAGAGATTGGGTTCACAATTTTAGAAAAGTGAATACATAGTGGGGAGAGATTAGGTTCATAATTTTAGAAAAGTGAATACATAGTGGGGAGAGATTGGGTTCATAATTTTAGAAAAGTGAATACATAGTGGGGAGGGATTGGGCTCATAATTTTAGAAAAGTGAATACATAGTGGGGAGAGATTGGGTTCATAATTTTATAGAAGTGAATACATAGTGGGGAGAGATTGGGTTCATAATTTTGGGTTCATAATTTCAGAAAAGTGAATACATAGTGGGGAGAGATTGGGTTCATAATTTTAGAAAAGTGAATGCATAGTGGGGAGAGACAAAGAAGAAGAAGAAGAATATATAATCTCATTGTTTTGGAAACTTCTATCTATTAAAATGTGGGAGAGACATTGTTGTTGAGCTCAGCCTGTTGTCCTCTTCCAATCATTATGTATTCTATGATTTGTGGTACTCTTATTGAATGAATGATATCGTAAGAGAAGAGAAAACTTGAAAAGCAGGGAGAAAGAGAGAAAAAGAAGGTCAGATTGAAAGCAGAGTTTTAGTTCTAGAGAAGGTAAAAAAAGGTAAGGTGATAGAGAGTCGAGAGAAGTCAGAGTAGAAGTAGAGTAATAGTAGAACTTATATATATATATATATATATATATTATATATATATATATATATATACATTGTACTTAATTGAATTGAATTGAATGACTGCCTTTATTTTTCCTAGAGAGCGAAGTTAGGGCGCAGTCGGCCCTCTCTAACACTTGACTCTCAAGAAGAGAAAGAAGTAGAGAAGTCAATGAAAAGGAGAGTTCTAGTTCTAGAGAGGGAAAAAGAGGTACGGTAGTAGAAAATCAAGAAAGAAAAGTGAAGAGAAATTAGTTGAAAAATGTAAAAAAGCGAGAGAAAAAGAAGAGAATTGAAAAAATATTATCTGTTTTATGGATGGATACTATGAATGTGCTTAAAAAGTATGACATGGACTAGATGAAGGTTAAAATTGGATGTGAAAAATGAAGAATAGACAAGAATACATATAAAACAGACATTTTTTCTGTAGCTCTACAGCCCATTGTGGACTTTGGCCTCCTCCACAACATTTCTCCAAACATTTCTATCCATTATAAATCCTCTCCATTCTCTATAACCCATCCTTATCAAATCATCCCTCATCTCATCTTCCCATCGTCTGCCTTGTTTTCTTCTCGAGTGAAGCTTCTCTTTAAGCACTATTTTTGGCATTCTAAAAACGGACATTGGAAGAGTGAAAAATTCAATTGAAATTTAATGAGGAAATATATTAATACTGTACTTCTATACTAGATATTGATACAAAGAGAGAAAAACAATTGACAAGATGAATGAATTGGAAGTGAATAATTTGATGAAAAAGGAAAGATGATACGTTGAATAGAGGATTTATACAAAACAATAATACCAAAGATGAGCAAGAAAAACATGAAGAAGGAAGAAAACACCCTGTGACGTGAATACTTGATGCGTGTTGCCGCTTGCTGCTTGGTTCTGCCTTTCCGTTTCTGGTCGTGTTATAATGCGTTTGTTCACCCCTCCTCCCACTTTCTCCTCTATTTCCTTCCTCCTCCCCCAATATCATTGCTCTTTTCACCATTTCCGCCCGTCAAACATCCCCCTCCTTTTTTCTGTCGCACTTTCAAACTTCTTCCTTCTCTCAAGCAGCATACGATCACGTTCACCTTCCCCCTTATTTTATTAGATGACGAGGAACAAATTTCCCTCTCATTTTTTTGAATTCCTCTCCTTTTTTTCAATTGCTAGCTACTTCAACCTAGTGTACTCTCTGTCTCGTATCACTTTCTTTTCAACTATACTTTCTCCTTTTTCATAATTATTCAACTTTTGCATCTCCCTTCACAGTTTCAAACCCTCAAACCATCTTGTTTCCCTCCATTTTCAAATCTTTCTCTATTTTCTTCTCTCTTCTTACCTGTTCCTCACACTTCTTTCCCATTGCATCTTCCATTCTCATTGTTCTACTTACTCGCTTCCCCTTTCTCTAATATTTCAACCCCTCTTACTGTATTCGAGTATCTCACTCACTTCACCTACCACCCTCTCCGTACATCTTTCTCCTTTCCAACCCCCTCTCACCCTTTCTAACCCCCTCCTTATGACCCTCTTCCACCCTTCTCTCACTTTACCCTCTCTTCTCTTTACTTCTTCCCATTCTCCAGTCCTTATCTGTCGATCTTTCCAGCATTGGCAAACAGCACGGTAAACGCAATTCTACGTGTTTTCATTTCGCCTAATATGAAATATACAGAGATGAATGCAGCAGCTTTTCTGAATTCAGTTCCGTTTGCTGCTCGTTTCAACAAGCAATCCAATAAAAATGGCGTCGTCTCTGCTCGTATGGAAAACTTTCGCTCGGTTCTCTTATCATAAAATGAGTGAATTGAACATTTTGTCTGCTAGCCGATTCAGGTCAATTTGTGATGAGAAATAATGTTCATACAAGCGTTGAAATTGATACAGGAGGCGATCTGCTGTCATGGAAAACCTTTTACTCTCTTGATAAAATGAAAGTGAATTGAACATTCTGTCTGTTAACCGAGTCTGGTCTATTTGTGCTAAAGAAAAATAGCTGTTCATGCAAGTGAAAGGTTTTTCCTGTTCGATGAGTTCAGAGGAAACGTCTGTTTCACTCAAGCTCAAGAAAAATAGAGCAGAAGCAGTTGAAACATGTATTTGGAAAATTGCCTTCTTTTCACCATGTAATGTGATGTCGTTTGTTAACTACTTCTTAAATTGAGTGTAATATTGCGTTTACAAACATCTCATTACTCATATATTTACGCTAATATGAGTGCTGTCTGATGATTTTCTGCCCAGACATCTTTTTTGTAGACTGAAGAAATAATAGCAATAAAGTAAACTCTTGTTATATGAAGATTAATCTCACATTTAATAAAAAATAGTACAACCTATCCTCAGTTTTTCTTCTATTATCTGTAAATTTTTGTAGAAATTGAATAAAATTCATTCAAATTAATCAGGTGCGACCTGAAAACCAGACCTGAACCAACCAGATCACTCGGCATTCATTCATTCATTAAAAAATTTCAAGACTGATTCATGATTGTAAAATATTCCAGTTTCAAGAATTATCGATTTTAACTTTTTCATTGTTTTAAAGAAAATAAGGTCCGGCATGAAAATCTGATGATTTTTGGGTGATAATAATCAATGTCTTCGTACAATTAAAACATGTGAAATATCAAATCGAAGATCAGATTTTGCAATTTACAGTGAATTACATAGATTACTCAAAAAGTTATTTAATTTGAAGATTATGTCATCCAAATGTTTCCCGTTACCTTTCACACACTAACTTAACCTAATTCTAAAATCTGCCATTGCTCGCCCAATCATCACTTGTAGAATATTGCTTTAATTTCGCGTTGAATGACTTCTCCATTAGTTATGTAATTGACTGTGATCGACTAGTCAAGACTTTATGTTTGAGATAGCCTCACACAAAAAATCACAAACTGCTAGATCAGGTGAACGGGCTGGCCAATGGATGTCGCCAAATCGGGAAACCATTCGGAAAAACATTCATTGCGATTCTCGCCTTATGGGCAGTGGCACCATCCTGTTGAAACCAAATTTCATGTCCTTGAATGTAATTTACTTTCCGTTGCAGAAATTCAACATGATTACGTATAGATGAGATGTTATTGATACTCTGCGATTTAACTCAAAATGGCTTCAATCACAAACGCTCAATGTTCACTTGACGACGAAATACTGGCTACTGAAATAGCAATGTCGATGTACAACACTCCCGCCTTTTCAATGACAGTGGTGCCAACATAACAATTACTACAAAATCGTCAGATTAATATGCCGATCCCTGTATATTCTGCAAAGCTACCTACATATTTACAGTGAAGTTTCAATCGATATATTTCTATTCTATTAGATTTTTCAAATTATTTTATTTTGCAGTGAAGAAGACGAAGAAGAAGAGAGGACCGGAGGTGGACTGGGGGCTGGGTCGGGGGTGGTTCAGGCGGAGGCGGCACCCGTGACGTCACCAACCAACCTCAGGCGCCCAACTACCGCCTCCAAGCGTAAACGGACCGGTAAGTTTGCTGATTCGGACGAATTTTAAAAACAACTATCGATTTTCAATTAAGTTTTTCACTTGTTGTATAGGCTACACATTACAACAGCAAACATACCTCTTTCCATAAAAATCAGAATTTTTGTCATTAAATTAAATAAATAAAAATGAAAAAAAAAAACAACACATAACGGAGAATGTTGGGAAGAATAATATCGGAATTATTTATTATATTATTATATTCCAATTTTTGGAAAAAAGAGCATGTATATTTTTATTTATATTGTATATTTTTTGACAATAACTCAATTTAGTTTGTTAGTAATCATCACCCTAGAGTTGTTGATAGTCATGTAGTTCACCTACCTCACCTCCTGTTATTTAAAACAGAATATCAGACTCTAAAGCTTCAGTGATAGAAGACCGATCCTCACTTACAATTTGGGATGAATTAGCAGAGTTGGTAATATTGTCTGTGCCGCCAAAGAAAGACAATATTGAACATTCATAACGTATTTTCGTTAACTCAAGCCTTTTGTGAGTAATTGAGTATGTGAAAAGTTGGGGCCAAGTCCTTGCCGTTATTTAAATTTCATAATTTCGTGAAAATATACTTCATGAATGTACTGAATAAATATACTGTATGAATGTTTTCAATATTTTTTTTCTAAAACCGGTCCTTCTGCTTGTGAAACCCTGTAATATCAATTGTATAAAGCTACGTACAGATATACGCGACTCCAACCGGCTCCGCGCACGCTCCGCCCTCGTTCCGAAATCGCTCCGCCCCCGCTCTCTACACGCACCGATAATAAACGTTACGTGAGATGTTAGCTCTTCTCGCGCGCGTTCCACTCTTGCTCCCCTCTTGGTCGATCATCAATCGCTCTGCTCGAGTGACGTTCGGTTGCGGAGCAGAGCGAAAGTCTGTACGCACCTTAAGAGATGCCTGAACTTCGTCCACACCACTTTTAAGGTTGTAAAGTTCAAATAAAAAGGCATTTTTGTTATAGTCATTCAATCTCAGCTGTTTTCCATGCATGAAATCAAGCCGGTAAACAGCTGTTTGCAGAACAAAGAAACATAATATGATTCTCATTACAGCATACTCTACTGTAATGAAACCATATGTTTTCTCTACAGTCGAGTATGTTTCCTAGTTCCGAAATGGGACCAGCAAAACTGCTACAAAAAAACACAATCAGCGCTCCAGGTGGAAGTTTTGTCAACTTCCACAAAATTCCTGATTCGGAATTTGTAAACATATGTTTATAGAATGCATGTAGTAACTTCAGCACAAGCAGGTAATGTTTTCTATTTCTCAATTATTCTTCTTTAGATTATTATGACAAAATATAGTGTACACTACTTGGACGTGAATGTCTTTTGCAGTGCTCGAATGAAATTCTAGTTTCGGCTCACGCCTCGACTAGAGTCATCATTCTCGCCTGCATAAAGCCCCTTCACGTGCATGTGACGTAAGATACTATTATCTTTCTATCTAATATTTTCCTCTGGTAATAGGCTACTCATATTCTTCTCGAAAAATGGAATCTCATCAAAACATGCTGATATTCCATTGTATGGTTCCACAAATTTCGAGAGTCTGAAAATCTATCTCCAAACAGTATGAATAACAAATCCCTACTTCAGGGTAACATTCTATTTGAACAAAATCAAACGTTAAATCTGCGCTGAACTCGTGTGTACCTACAATTCAACGCTGAAGAGCTCTCAACTCAACCGGAGATCACCAGCTGTGAATAGAAGTGCTATCACAGTGAAGAAGTATAGAGGAGTCTTCCGAATGCTAGCATGACCTCTCCACATATCTGCTACATCGTTGGCTCTGACAAATTGAGTCAACACCTAGTTACATGGCTGTAAATCTCAAGTGAGTAATCGGGATAGTTTATTGATAAGAGAGGACAGGACTTGTGAACATTGGCAGGGGAGTTTCAGTGCCTGGCCATGACTCATTGATAAGCATGGGCTCTCTTCACCTGATGAGCTGATTTCGGTTCCCAAAATTTGCTCCTTCACTCGCATACTTTAGCACTCACTCCCACACTACCAAACTTACTGTTCAAATACTCTGATACATACTCACTCCAATAACTTAGGCTAGCTACACACATCGATTTTTGTTCCTACAAGTTTTTGCCGTCCTTATGAATTCTATTAGATCAATAGTTATTTGTATATCTAGAGTGAAAAGTACGACTTTTTCTCCCTGTGGGAAAAAGTTTGAAGCCCGAGGCGAAGCCGAGGGCAACAATTTTCCTGAGGGAGAAAAAGTATTTTTCGCTCGTGATGTACACAACATTTTTCCTCCATCTACATTTTTTGATAGAAACTGCAAATACAATCATTTTAATAACTCACGTATTGGTGACGATGTTTCCTAACAACATAACCTAAAATCTTAAACCTAAAAACCGGTCGGCTGATTGGCACTGCCGATTGCGCTATCTATCGGCTAAAGTTGTAACAATTATATCAGCTGAGCGGCTACCAAAAATGGCTGACTCCGGATAACGCGTTTCAGATTTGAATTTCAGATCAAAAATATTTGTTGGCTGGTATTTTGAATAGAATAAAATATTTTAAAAATTGTATAAATTTTTATCGTCTACTTGATATAATATCATATAAACATATATTTCATGAGTTGATCAAATTTCTTGTTGTGGTATTGAATTCAGTTGACTCAATGACATACACCTCTATTACGCTTTCTCATCTGAGCTTAGACCTTCTAACCTATTACAATGTAAGTTTTAAAATAGAGATGCTTCCCATGTTATTTAAATGGAGTCACTTTTCCTCCATAGGGAGTTTTTCTGTTTTTTACTACCGAGAGCGAAAAAGTGACACTTTAGTATTATGTTTCAGGGAGTAAAGTAAGTACTTTAGACAGTAGGTGGAGGAATAAAGATTTTATTTGTCAAGTTCCGTTTAATCTGATAGAAATCATGAGCACGGCAAAAAATCATCCGAACAAAAATCGATGTGTGTGTAGCTAACCTTGAGGGCCCCATACACTAGGGAACTTGGATCAGCGAACTTGGTTCGGGGAAGCAAGTTCGTGTAGGATTTGTCCCACACACTGCAGTGGGGAGAGCGAACAACCGTTCATTACTTCAGTGTCTTTCGGGGTCTAGAGATGAGTGTATCAAAGCTTGCAGCTGCTGTGGGGAGAAAATATATTGAATAAATATATAGATAGAATATATCGCCCTAGCGGACGAACCGAACAAAGCTTTTAATCCAGATTGAAGACCAAATTCGTCACGAGTTTGGTTCGCGGTTCGCCAATTTTCCACATACACTGGGGAACATGGTTCGCAAGAACCAAGTTCGCCGATCCAAGTTCTCTAGTGTATGGGGCCCTTTACTCAATTTACCTTGAGGTGCATTTTCGTTTGTGCGTAAACTTTCGCGGTCGACGACGACAAGCATTGTTGACATTCATATTGTCCAAATTTCAAGTGTGCTAAAACAACTGATCAAATGACTTTTATTATTTCTGCTTATTGTTCAAGAATTAGAACTTTTCTAATAATATCAACATATTGCCATTTAAAAGTATAAACTCCATTAAAACATAATTGAACATATTCTTTTAGGTTATTTAGACAAATTTAAATTTATTCAATCTGAGATCCTCACCCTGTTGTGGTCGACGACAGCATTTACACACAAACATGTAAACCCATCTTTAGAATAGGTTCAATGTTTCATGTACAATTTTGCAAATTAATTGTTAGAAATTGATTGCAAAAATAAATTGAGATTATATGCTAAGATGATCAATGATATATTGTAGAGCCCATTGAGTAGAGTAAAACAGTAGTTGGAAGTTAGTATTCATCTATCTATTTAAATGAGTAATATGACTCATTGAGCTATCTTTTCCATGACAACTATGTTTTTATTTTGTTGTGTCTGATGTTTCATAATCACTAAGTACATTATTTCTAATAAAAGTTGATCGAATAAAAGCTATTTGATGAAGTTATATCCGTGGAAGATCACTGCTAATGCTAATTTCACACACATCGATTTTGAATCGATATATTAAAATACATTTATAATGATTATATTTTTTAATCATTTCATAATGAATTTTTATTTCTAAGATGAAATATTTTGTTAATTTATTATTAAATATTGGTTATTTTTATTTATTGATAAACAGAACACAATTCTCTAAAATGATCGTGTTTATATTTCACAGCTGGCTATACGTCAGCTTATGAATTTCGGGGATAAGATATTCTGATTTTTCACAGAATCACTAGCTCACTTTTTACTATCCACAGACGACGAAAGTCTCAGCTGTTTCAGCCAAGGATGAATTATCCTTTTAATGTCGTTCAGCGAGTTTTCCCAAGGATGAGACCTAGTGCAATCGAGTTTTTTTATATCATAAACCTACTAAGTTCCAAATTTCGAGAAAATCGTTAGAGCCGTTTTTGAGATCCGTTGAACATAAATAACCAGATATAAAAATACAGAATTGCTCGCTTGATATAATAGGGTTCTACATTGTCAAAAGACGATCTTGCAACAGAGGAAAGCGAGAAAGAGATAGCGCTATCTGCTTTGTTGAATGATAGACAAGGATAGCAATACCATTGCTAATCAAACACTGCCATTATAACGTGGACCTCACTATAATCAAGGGTGGTGTGATTTCCAATCCTGACGGAAATTAAAATCTACCTATGTCAGATACTTTGATACGTGCAACCTTTATTGAGGCTCGAGAGTGGAACCAAATTTCTGGAGGGATAAAGTGAACAGCTCGTCAAGAAAGTGATTGGAGGAATGAGTGATTGTGTGTTCGGAAATGAAGTATGTTATCGTACTCATTTTAGTATTTTCTGTCCACATTAAGTGATATTTCCAGAGTGAGGAGTAAACTAAGCGAGATTGAGTTGAGATAAAGGCTATTGAACCCACTATTGTCACGAAACGTGAGGTTCCATCAAGTCACGATACGGTAACTTAAAATGTCATTTTATATAAAATTGCACACAACTGCACGTAACATGCTCGTTAGCGGTAGCCTAGTTTTCCAACTAGAGCTGCAGGCGAGACTGGCTGCTTGTGAAAAGTTTGATACACATTTTACTATCTCCAATTACGAAGCGGAACGTTTATGACTTCCAAGCTCAGAGCAGAGACAACTTTTATAATCTTCAATGTCAATGTCAAGAAAAAGCTTTCAGAATGTTTCTTTAACAAAGCAGTCTTTTATATATTGGCAAGAACGTGGATTTCAACAAGCCAAAAAAGCTAAACTGCTAACTAAGCAGCTAAACTATAGTGTGGTCCACGTTATAATGACAGTGGATGAAGATAGAAGAATAGCGATGCCGATTCTCTGCATTAATTAATTATATTTCTACACTGTCAAAAACATAATTGGCATCGTTGTGGACGGACCTAGGAAAGGATAGTACCACCGGCTTTGTCGAATGATAGACAAGGATAGCAAAACCAAAGTTGATCAAATACTGTCATTATAACGTCGACCTCACTATAGGAAAAGTCTTGGGGTAGCGTAGCTATGTTACATTTTCCAATAGTATTCTCTTCCTCTTGAGATTTTATGAAAATTGTTTTAGATTTTTGACTCTTGAAGCCAAAATTCACTAAGATTGAGGCTTAATAATTTGTTAATTCGAGGCTTACAATTGCCAGAATGCTTCTCTCAAACATTGAGATTTGATGCTCTCATCATTATTTCGAAGAAGTGAAATCAACATTTTGTTCATCTACCGCAATTATTTTTAATTAGTTTTTAGTAGTAGTAAAACAAACTTTATTTACAAAATCGTAGTAAACAATACAATACAATAATAGAATTTATTACACAATAAATTAAATTATTTTTGATATTATTAGGTTGGTGACTGGCTTTGAAGTTGTCTGCCAGGAGTCGGTCATATCCTAGTAATTAAATTCCCAGTCCCTTTCCCTGTCCCTTTGTCTTATACATTATTAACACTAAAAAAATAAATCTTCTAAATTCACACGTTCTTCAAGTTTTCTGTGCATAATCTTGTTGTAGTTTGATGGTGAATATCATTTCTTGAATTCAAAGTAGTTTTAATTAGCTTTTAACTGCTGAGGATAATGCACCGAGATCTCCAGGCTCTGCGTGAGTAATGGAATTAATGATGATGAGAGATGAGTGGATATAACTCTTGTGTTCTTAGTCTATGACTTCAAGTTTAAAAGTAGAACTTTTTAGAAAAAGGAAGTACTCTCCCTTGATACAGCGCATTGCTACAATCAGGAGTACCGGTAGCTCCCAAAATAATGTACAATGAAAGATTGTTTCACACCCTCCCCTAACCGGACCGTTTGAAGCTGACTCGGCAATAGCAGTGTAAACGAAGTTATTGACAGAAGCCATCATTTGATGTACCATATCACAGTGGCGAACCGATCTGACTCAGTCCCAGCCTCACCAATACCTACTATTACTTAATAGTAGGTATTGCCTGAAGTAATAGTAGGTATTGCCTGAAGTAATAGTAGTATTGCCTGAAGTAATAGTAGGTATTGGCGTCACTCATCAAGTTACTCGCACTCTGTCACTCTTCTATCATTTCTACCAGACGTTACTATCGCGGCTTTGATTACTGTGCAGCTGATCGCGTTATGTTATTACTCAAGTATAACTGTGTTATATCCCCACTGGTTGTTTACTATAAGTTGAACTGAGGTTTGAGTTTGTATTTGATGAGTGGTTTGATGTGGTTTGCAGGCAAGCATGACGCCAAACTTCACGAAGCCGTGTTGAAGGATGACGCCGAAGCCTGTCGAAAGGTCCTCAGGGAATACGTTGTCAACGTCGACTCTAGAAACAATGTGAGTAGTGAACCTCACTTTATGCTACTATTTCTCTCTCTCTCTCTCTCTCTCTCAATCACATGACATGACTGTGGCCTTGTCCGAGCGACTGCAGAGGGCTCAGAACTATTGCATCCGGTTCATCTTCAATCTAAGAAGAGATGATCATATCACCCCATTTTTCCAGCAACTACATGTGCCAAAACTCAAGCAAATGAGGGAGTATCACATTCTGATGCTGCTTCATGACCTTTTGCATGTAAAAACCCCAGGTTATTTAGCTCATAAATTTGTTTTTATTGGAGATCGTAGTGTGAGAGGTACCAGGCAGGGCTCCCAACTATTGGTTATTCCAAATCATAAAACATCTATGTATAATAAATCATTCCATGTATCAGCTTGCCGGATCTGGAATCTGTTACCTCCAACTGTGAAGAGTATTGGCGATCGAGCTCTGTTTGGCGCGGCAGTATTGAATTGGCTGGGATCTGGTGGCGCAGATTAGGCTTGGGTCGGGTTCAGCTTTATTTTTATTGTCTATTTACATTGTATCAATCAATCTACATGAATTTAACTCATTTCCCCCTTTTTTTGCAACCACAGATACAAAAAATATTTCATCTTAATATATTGTTTTATGATAATTATTATACTTTGTAAAATCTTTGTTTTTAGGGTTTTTTGTGTGCATGTGTGAGTGAATGGCAACTTGATTAGATCTTCATATCTTCATTTCTGAAGATAATTTCAAAATACAATTTCCAATTGTATAAATAAATAAAGTTTAAAATACTCTTTTATTATATGTTATTGTATTTTGATTAATAGTTTAATTTACTTATATTAATCTTATGTAATCTTATTACATAATGTAATCTATTTTTTTCTGTTCTTATGTAAATTTGTCTTCTTTTGTAAAGGGTTGTGTGGCAGAGAGGACCAGGAGACCTAATTCCGCCCCAATAAAGGCATATAATCTCTCTCTCTCTCTCTCCCGGTCGTGTGTTAATGTCTATTTTATATCCTTCTAAAAGAATAGAATTTGTTGAAATACCGCCGATCTATGAAGTTACATCACATTATTATATTATCGTTATTCTAATTGCATTCCTATATTTATTCTCATTGATTAATTATTTATACCTTGTGAAATTCGTTGAATAACTAGCATTATCGTCATTAAATGTAAATTAGTGTATAAGCCAGTAAATACTGAAACTACATAAATAAAGAAATCTAATCTAATCTAATCTCTCTCTTTCTCTAGATTCTCTTTTCATTTCAATTATTGTATTTTCCAGTAAGTATTCTATCTTGTCATTTATTAATTTGTAATCTAATGAAATTCATTTTATGTAGAGGGCTGTGTGGTTGTACCGCCCTTAAGGCTGTGCAAAGGCTAAAAATAAACTTTCTACTGATGATATTTTTCAAAGTTTTTCGATTTGTATATCATCAAGCTATCAAAATGGAAAAGTTTTCTTAGGAAAACATTTTTCCGATCATTACTTTTCGAGATATGAGCGCCTAAAGTTAAAATTTTTGGGACAGAACATTTAAAATTAGGTATAAGAGATAAATACATGAGATTTAGAGGATTGATTCTTCATGGTATTGTTGATCTAGTAAAACTAAATTTTTCTGAAAATATCAATTTTTGAGAAAGTTATTCAATTTACTAAAAATGATCAAAAATAACTTTCTATTTTAACTCACCTTTTTGTTTAGTTATCTCAGGTAAATTTCTGTTAATTGAATAACTTTATCAAAAATTGATATTTTCAGAAAAATTTAGTTCCACTAGATCAACAATACCATGAAGAATTTATTCTCTAAATCTCATGGATGTATGTCTCACCGAATTTGAAATGTTCTGTCCCAAAATTTTAAACTTTAGGCGCTCATATCTCAAAGAGTAATGATAAAAAAGAAAATGGTTTCCTGAGAAAACTTTTCTTTTTTGATAGCTTGATGATATACAAATAATATACAAATGATATACAAATCGAAAAACTTTGAAAATTATCACCAGTAGAAAGTTTATTTTTAGCCTTTGCACAGCCTTAATAGGGCATATATTCAATCAATCTCTTTCTCTCACACACTGTATCTCTCTTTTAGTCTCTTCATAGTCCCTCCATTATTGTTAGTTTCGTTCTTATCACCTTATCAACCCATACTTCTCACGTCTTCTAATATTTTTTGTTTAATCCCATTTTTTATCTGTAGGAATAGGATTTTTTGAATCTCCACTATTTTACAATTATGTAACTTGTTCTGTTCTCTAGGATTCCTAACGTACCTACATATCCAGGTGGCTATCTAAGTGTCATATCTAGTGAATTCTTCTTCTTCTTCTTCTTCTTCTTCTTCTTCTTCTTCTTCTTCTTTTTTGGCTACGCCTTATCCCAATCATATGGGGTCGTCATTTCCCTCCTTCAGCCGTCTCCTCAACAAAATCCTGTCCATCTCCTCCCCGTGTCTTCATCCCCTCTCGACCGCAGATCAGCCTCCACTCTGTCTCTCCACCTTATCCTTAGTCTTCCAAGTGTCATATCTTGTGAATATGAAGTCAATATTAAGAAGTTGTGACTTCTGATTGTTGACCTCTCATTTGTAGTTGCTAGTCTTCTAAACATATTATTTATCCAATCAAAACTGAAGTTATATAATATATAACTTATTATTCTCCTCTCGATGCATCGTATGGAGAAAAGCTGTAGACCTTTATTCAAGAAAATGAGGGTAATGACCTTCCCAGCTCTGTATGTGTATTTTTCGATTGTATTTCTACATTCCAATAATGAAATATTTGATGTGAATAGTCACCATGTTTATGACATAAGAAACCGAAACAGTTTGAGAGTTCATAGCTCCTCTCAGAAACTCTATATTTATATGGCTGTGGAACTCTATAATTACCTACCTGTCTTTATTAAAACTTTGAGCAAGACATCTTTTAAAATAAAAGTGAAGACAATTTAGATTAACACCATATGAAGTAACTATCTCTCTATAAATTGGAAAACTTGTACATAAACAGTATCAAAATTAATGTATGTACTGTATTATTTCTGTCTCTGTTCAAATGATATTTTATTAACTTGATTTTATGATATAAGTCAAAATTAGACGTTTTGTATTGTGACTTGAAATTTTGTACAAGACGATTGACCATGCATTGTTGTAAATGTCCTTGTCAATAAACCAATTTATATTTATATTTCTATTTGTGGTTATAATTCTGATTTGAAGTTTTATAGATTGATATAAAACAGGGATGGTCTTACGATAGTTGTAAGGGGGGGGCGGTAGTCCAACAGCAGGGGGGGTCCAGGGGGTTACTTCCACCTGGAAAGGGGAAGGTACGGGAGGGCAATATTTTTTATTAAAACTCACGTTTCAAGCATTTGAGCACTAAAATTCACTGTTATTTAAGGCCTTTCCACACCGGCCAAAATTGGAATAGAATACCTACCGAATAGTTTTTTTTATTATGAATAATAATACATATTTTTTTGAAGTTCAGATCAGTGGCAAATATAGAATTTTTGTGTGGGGGGGCAAAGAAGGTTAATGTAAGGTTAAGTGATTTTAAGGCTGTGCAAAGCCATTTTGGGAACATTTTACTGGTGGCACTTCTAAATTTTTCCATTTGTATGGTAACATTGCGGACGTTTGTGAAAAATTGCTCAGCGAGTGATTCTCAGAAAAACGTCGCCGACGTCCGGGATGTCCAGGACGTCCTGTATGCGCGGTGTGGATTAACTCATTCGATAGCATGGTCAGCAAATTATTTTTTCAAAAACGTCCAGGACGTCGACGACGTCTGCGAACTCGGTGTGAAAAGGCCTTTTTAGGTTGAGTAGTTTTGCCGTTTTGTAAGGTGTCTAATATTCTATTAAACAGTTCGGCAATTAATACAATTTCTATTATTTTCAGTATTCCTATTGTTTAACAACACAAGTTTTTCAAAAGATTTAGGTATAAATTACACTAGCAAATGTGTTTAAACGGCCCCATAAAAAAATAGAAAAAAAATCCCCTGGTCATGGGAGGGGGGGTTGGTGGCGACCGCCACTGATATAACATGTTAATTGAAGATATAAATAATAATTGTTGGGAAGGTTTATCACTAAAACGCATTAAAAGTTGAATCGAATCATTTTCGTTTCTCAAGTAGGTGTAAAACCAGTCCACATGTTACATCACTATCTAGTCGATATCTCGGTCGAATAAATATTTTCATCCTGCATATTCACTAGATATGTAGGCGTAATGGGACCTCACGCTCACCCGGTATACTTTTAAACAATTCTTTATTCAATTATTTACTTCACATTTTATTCTTCAGTGAATAATGCAACTGCTTTATTTCACACATGCACCGTTTTAACTGTTCAGATTTCGAGTTATTCATTATTTGTAAGAAATCTGTACATATTTTCCAACTTCATAAATAGCGCCCTTAACAGTGAACTGCGTAGCGGATTTTTCCTTTTCCCCTACAGATTTGTTAATCACTCTCTAGTCTCGTTCAGTTTCACGGTGGCAAGGAAAGCGGAGCGTAACTTGACTCTCTTATCAATGTCTCTTGGCCTAATTAAATTAGTGGGAATCGTATCCAGCTGAGTGTAATCAGCTCGCATGTAACGCTGCTCGCTGCTCGTGCTTGTGACGATGCATGTGTGCGCATATGTGTATAATGTTGTTGCATGCGTGCTCCAAATCTGACTTGTGATAACATGCAGGTAATCCATCCTCTCAGTGACGTGGTAGATATTCATAATGAATGCAGTTTGCCGTTGTCACTAGTCGCAGTTGATCATAGTGATATATGATGCTAAAACAGTTTCACCTCTTACACCTTGTTTCAATCTGAACTGCAAAATGATAACAGTAACTGTTATTCAACTACAGCTGTCCTATCGATTAAACTACTGAGGTAATAATGACTAGAATATTGAATAAAACCTCTTTCCAAAATACAATGGAAATACCTTTTTTCCTTCCAATAACTTTTCTAATTTTTCTTCTTCTTCTTCTTCTTCTTCTTCTTCTTCTTCTTCCTCCTCTACCCCCTCCTCCACCACTTCCTTTTCCTTCATTACATTCTCTTCCTCCTCCTCCTCCTCCTCCTCCTCTCCTCCTCCTCCTCCTCCTCCTCCTCCTCCTCCTCCTCCTCTTCCCACTCCTCCTTTTTCTTCTTTTCCTCCTGGTATTCCTTTTCCTCCTCTACCCCCTTCTCCACCACTTCCTTTTCCTTCTTTAAATTCTCTTCCTCCTCCTCCTCCTCCTCCTCTTTCTTCTTTTCCTCCTGGTATTCCTTTTTCCTCCTCTACCCCTTCCTCCACCACTTCCTTTTCCTTTACATTTTCTTCCTCCTCCTCCTCCTCCTCCTCCTCCTCCTCTTCCCACACCACCTCTTTCTTCTTTTCCTCTTTCTTCTCCTTTTCCTCCTGTTATTCCTTTTTCCTCTTCTACCCCCTTCTCCACCACCTCCTCTTCCTTCTCCTCTACATTCTCCTCCTCCTCCTCTTCCTTCTCCTCCTCCTTCTTCTTTTCCTCCTGTTATTCCTTTTTCCTCTTCTACCCCCTCCTCCACCACCTTTTCTTCCTTCTCATTTACATTATCCTCCTCCTCCTCCTCCTCCTCCTCCTCCTCCTCCTCCTTTTCCTACTCCTCCCCTTCTCCTTTTCTTTCTGGTGATCCAGTTTTCTCTCCTCACCTCCTTCACAATTTCCTCCTCCACTTCCTCCTCCTCCCCTCTTGCTCCACACAATTGTCCTGAATTCAAAAATTGATCTTTTTCAGGTGGGTGAAAAACTTTGAAAGGCACTTAACGGAAAATACTGAAGCAGGTTGAGTGGTCCTGAAACCCCTTTAATATACCCTCGTACTTGGGACTGAGAATCAGAACTGCTTGTCAGCAGCAGCACTTCTATATGAGATGTGCTCAATTGACAATTCCATCATTGTAATTCCATTGTTCCACTCCAGATATGAAGGCCACTTACAGAACTCCCTCTTTTTATCCTCTATTCTTTTCTCCTCTCTATAGTTACAGACTAAAACCTCCTAATTGGGAATAAAATCTTTCAAGGTGTAAGGAACTTCAGCTACTTGGGGGTTGAACTAAATAACGAGAACAAGATGGGTTACAGCATAAAGCAAAGAGTATTTGCTGGAAATAGAGCATACTTCAGTAACATGAAACTTTTGAAGAACAGACTCATATGTAGAAACACGAAACTTGAAATATATGAGAGCCTGATTCGACCTGTTGTAACGTACGGCTGTGAATCTTGGACGTTAACAAAAGAAGACAAAAACCATTTAGGCGTTTTTCTAAGGAAAATCCTAAGAAAGATTTATGGTCCAGTTAAAGAAGGAAAGGAGTGGAGGAGAAGAACTAATTCAGAGCTCGAGGCATTGATAAAAGGCCGAAATATTGTAAAATTTATAAAGGCACAGCGGCTTAGATGATGGTTTGGCCATATCTGTAGAATGAACGAAAACAGAATGCCTAAAATAATATTCAAGGAGAGGCTACATTCAAGAAGAAAGATAGGAAGGCCGAGAATAAATGGGAAGATGAAGTGAGAGACGATCTCCAAAAAATGGGATATAGAGGATTGATTGATTGAGTACTTTATTTATGTAGATTACAATATATACTGTCTTATACACTTATATACAATAGCTTACAATACAGCAAAATTATAGATGAATTTACATGATATAGACTAAGAAAATAATTATTGAACTGTATATGATATGAAAAAGCATTTTGTAATATAATAACTATAGATAATAATTATATTGTTATGCATCTACATAAATTGGCGGAGCTTTGGACATATCAATGTCCATTCTTCGGAAAGAATATTAAAAATATCCTCCCCACTAACTCTCTACCAGAACATTAATTTCATTATTTAAACTAAGGATTTATTTATTAATGGAAATATTGTGAAAGTTTTAATCAATATGAATATTTAAGAGAAAAAAACAGAAAATTGATAAAGTAAAATAATTATATAGGTAGATAAGATCAAATAATTGATTGAAAATCAGACTTTTAAAAATATTTTATTAAACTATGTGAAAAACTTAATGCACTAATGTAAAGCTCGAATCGATTTTAACAAGATAACCCTACAAAATAACGCTTTTCAACGGAGCCGAACTGCACACGTGTTCACTCACTGACCATCAGAGGCGAATGGAGGATCAGAGGAGGGTGGAGACAATTAACAGAGGACCGGGAAGCGTGGAGAGCTGTAGTGGTGGCGGCCAAAGCTCATATTGGGCTGTAGTGCTGAAGAAAAAAAATAGTTACAGACTATCCATTCAATCAATTCTTGCTTCCTTCTCCCCAATTTCTTTGATGGAGAATCTGTAGTAACTTGAAAATCCTGGTAAATTCAGTAGTAACTTGAGGAATTTGATATTTCAACTTATAGACCTTGTATTCTTTAGTATACCAACCAAATTTCAATGGATCGTGTTGAGTCCTTTTGAAATAATATGACTAACTTTTCCTCAATAGAAATGAGGTGAATATGAAAAAATAAGTGAAATGATGACAGATGGAATTAAATAGAGAATGCATTTATTCAAATGCTAATTAATATATAATTATTATTTAACGAAAATCCTAAATAAATGCTGCAAATCACCCCGAAGACCTCTGCTACTGCAGACATTGACAACAGGGCTAACAGCTAGATGGAAATTCGATGAGAACTACTATCCAATAATAATAATTTCTAAATAATGGGAATTTTATCTTTGTTTTCTGAAAATCCAACACACTGTCATCATTTCATAATTATTATTTAACGAAAATCCTAAATAAATGCTGAAAATCACCCCGAAGACCTCTGCTACTGCAGACATTGACAACAGGGTTAACAGCTAGATGGAAATTCGATGAGAACTACTATCCAATAATAATAATTTTTGGATAGTAGTTCTCATCGAATTTCCATCTAGCCCTGTTGTCAATGTCTGCAGTAGCAAAGGTCTTCGGGGTGATTTGCAGCATTTATTTAGGATTTTCGTAAAATAATAATCATTATGAAATGATGACAGTGTGTTGGATTTTCAGAAAACAAAGATAAAATTCCCATTAGATTTTTTTTCAATTATTATTGATTTTTTTCGCTATTATTATAGAGTATGGCAGATACACAACACATATAAAGTTCATGAGTCTCAAATGCCTACATATACACTGTATATTTCCAATTTCTTTGAGATGTTGTGTAGTTTTTGGTCAGGAGAACATAAGTTTGTCTGACCGCCATTATTTGCTAGATCATCTAGCGTTACCCAATGTGCACCATGGAGGCGAATAATATTTAATATTTTATATATTAAATAATATAATAATAATATTAAATTTTATTTAATATTTTATATTAATTTTTATATTTTTCAATATTATAGAACATCATAGACAATGTTTAAGACAATGAAAGTGTGTGTTCTATGAATATTTTCCATGACAATTCATCATAAATGTACTGTAGTTACCTCCTGTAATGTGTTTAATGTATTGAGACTGTTATTGATTGCTATTTGGATTTTCTTATTAGTTAATAGTGAGACTCTATTGCTTGTATGTTAAATATTTTTTGCTGATTGTATCCTTGACTTGTGTAATGCCCTTGATGTCCTCAAGGGTTTCTGCAAATAAACAAATTTTGAATTTTGTTTATGTGACACTTCAGGGAAACACGAAAAATCTATATTGCAAGTCAATTTAATTTATAAAAAGCAATCTATTTTTGGTTTAACAGGTGTGTAGGCCTACAAGAATTTTTATGAATATTACTTCTTATTGAATTTTTAAGCCCGTTGCATCAAAACTATTACCATTTTTATATTGGATTGTCTTCATTCATGAAGTTTATAAGTAGACCTATCCTTTGTCATGAACCCCTGCACATAGGTGGTACATCACAAGTGAATCTCGGTTGCTTGTTGTGTTAAATTTGCGACATATATTCCTTATTATCATAGCATAATGTTATACAAATAATGAATGTACATTATATTAATTATATTGGAATGAGAGAAACATCAAGGTCACTTTCTATATTTTGTATCATAACAAATTGAATACCATGAAACAGAGTGATTCAAAATGAATCATGCGAATTGATTAGGCTTTTTTTGTGTAGTTGAGAAGTTGATATTGTGGTAATTATTCATATTGAATGAAAAAGACTAAGAAATTGTCAAAAAAACACTGATTTAAAAAAACCACTTATAAATCAGTATTTTGTATCTTAACAAATTGAATATCATGAAACAGAGTGATTCAAAATGAATCATGCGAATTGATAAGGATTTTTTTTGTAGTAGAGAAGTTGATATTGTGGTAATTATTCATATTGAATGAAAAAGACTAAGAAATTGTCAAAAAAACTACTGATTTAAATAAACCACTTATAAATCAGTGTTTTTTTGACAATTTCTTAGTCTTTTTCATTCAATTGATTAGGCGTGTCTCGTTCATTGCGATGAGGCAACGTTTCATGTAAGCGGTTAAGTCAATCGACATAATGCTCATATATGGGAAACCGAAAACATCATCAAACAGTGAAGCATGAATGTGATTCGCTCAAGTGAACGTTTTTGTGCATTTTCACAAATCATGGTGAACCCTAAACCCTACACTTTTGTAGATGTCGTCCGAGCCTCAAAAGGAGGCACATAGGACACTTATACACCATCATAAATTTATGTGCAATTGTGTGTATCGTTTTTAGAATAAAATATAACTTGACTGTTTGAAATTGAGACATTCTTCTTGAATCACTCTGTATATTGTAGACCTACAGTGAAATGTGATGAAAAGTGGAAAGATGCACATCTAAGCTCATTTCGAACTACTTTTACTTGTTCGTGTCCGGAGTATCCTCTTTAGGTCTAGATAAGCTTTCAACATTAAAGCTTACTATTGTCAAAAAAGTGGGCCTGATGTTCCGTTGTGCATTTGAAAGTCCGGTGGCCGTCTCTATATAGCCTACGTGACGTTTCCAGTGGACGCCAGAAAACTTTCTGCACGCGTGGAGGCTCCTTTTATGTCCCACATTAATTATTTCAAACTGTTAATAACTATTTTATTTTTTATTTATATTCATACATGAATAATTAGAATTAAGTTTGTTTCCGTAATTCTTCAAAATTATATTTTTAATATGTGAATATTTCCTATTCTAGTTATAATAATGTTAAATATTTTCTTCTATGTTCAGTTTTGAAGCATCTAAATTTGAAAATCTACTTTGTGAAAATATTTGAGGATTGAAAATTGTGTGAATTGAAGAACTACAAGACTTAACCTGTTTCGGACTATGTGTTATCTAAATTTGGGAGTGGAATAGCACAAGGTTACCTTATTTTTTCTGTCCCTATAATTTTGATAATGTACTTATTGTATAAATGAATAAGTAAATGAATGAATGAATACAATAAGTACCGTTCATCATCAAAATGATAGGGGGAGGAAAAAATGTAATTTGTGCTATACCTCCCCCAAATTTAGATAAGTTACACATAGTCCGAAATAGGCTGTCTTGTCTTACATCACTTCACAACGTTTTCAATCCTTAAATAATTCGATAAAACAGATTATCAAATTTAGATGCTTCAAAACCAAATATAGAAGAAATATTTCTCATTATTATCACTCCTTCTCCTTTTTTCTTCCCCCTTCTGCCATTACAGCGTAGGGGTCCCCGAGTCTCGGCCCATCTCTTCCACTTTCCCGGTCTTCAGCCATTCTTCTCCTTTCCCTCATGGAACTTCCTCTCTCTCGACCCAGGCCTTTGAGGTAGTACTCTCAATTCATTCGCAGTCTACCTTTCCTCCGTTTTCCTTCTCTCCTGGCCTCCACCACTTGCATCAACCCTCTACATTCCTGGTGACATGTTTCCTGTTTCCTCTACATTCCTGCATCCTAGTGACATGTCCGAACCAATTGAGCTGCTTCTCTTTTACATCCTCACTCAGCGCCTTCCTCCCCACCTCCTGTCATACCCTCTCATTCTTCCATCTATCTCTTCTCGTTTTGCCCACCAATTTTCTTGGGTATCTCATTTCTGTGGCAGTTATCTTACTCCAATGGTTTTTGAGGGTACCCCAGCTTTCACCTCATACATGAGAGTAGGAGCAAAAACACAATTGAATACTCTTTTCTTGTCTCCGTAGACAACTCTCTTCCCACTACTATGAGATTTAGTTGGAAGTGTATTATGCATGGCTTTCTGCAGTCTGTTACATTATTATCACTAAAAATCTATCGATCAATAGAAATAGAGAGAAATAACTGCGGGTTCACTTGACTTCCCCTTCCCAATCATTGCAATGTGAAGTAGTTGTACAATATTTCTTCAAATAATAAATAAATTGTTTGGATTATAAATTATACTCTGCTGTTTATGTATTATCCATATATAAAAATTAATGTCTGTTTGTGTGTTTGTTTGTTTGTTCCCTATAGACTTGAAAACTACTTGACAGAACGGCATGAAACTTTAGGAATATGTTGTGTGAATATTGGGGATGGTTTCTGACCAGAAATTTTAATTGGGGGGGGGGGGCTAATAATAATTATTATTAAATTTATTAATCCATTTTACAGACCTATCGAAATTTTCGGCCGAGCGGCTACCGAAGAACGGAAAGATGATCATGATTCAAGATCATATTGTGATAATATGATTTGGCTTCTACAGTTACAAGCTGTAATAAACACTTTATGGAAAATGTTGAAAGAAATTATTCACCTAATGAAAGAGTGTTGTTCATATTGCATTCATTAATACTGAAGAATGACAGAATAATTTACTTTTTTTTAATTTAGCTTAGCTTATATTCATCCTAAAATGGAAGATGGAAAGAATATGGAATTCTGTGTAATTCATCGTGCATCGCATATTTCCTGGACCATCTATTGACAACAAACAACTATGAAAACATTAAATTCATCATTGAAACACTGATTCAACCTATCTAGTTTTTCACACTTAACTGATAGATATTACTACCAATTTATTGAGAAGAATATGTTTTCGGAATAATAAATGCTGCATGACTGAGCATATAGGAAGTCCGTATTGATATGTAAATGAAAATATTGATTGTCAGATTCATGATTCACCAAATAAAGTCAAGTGTGACATGAAATACATTGACTTTTTGGCGGTACGAAGTTCGCCGGGTAAGCTAGTTTTATTATATTTTTATTGTAGTTGACGTATTCTGTGAATGCTTTGCAGTTTGGCCGCACATGCCTGCACTGGGCGGCGTCGTTCAACAATGTGGACATAATGGAACAGCTGATTTCGGCCCGCTGCGACCTTGAGGCGCAGGACAAGACAGGCATGAGGCCGATCATGATGGCCGCCTCGCACGGCCACCTCAAGGCCGTCAGACTGCTCATCAACTTTGGCGCCAATGTCCATGCCAGGGATAAGGTGAGCTCAATACTATAGATATAGAATAGAATTTATATTTATTCATAAAGGGTGTCCCATGAAGGGTGTAACAGCCGAAGACCTTGAAAAAAAAATTACCAGTAAAACTTTCTTAAATCAACCTTAGTTTTCGAAATATATCAATTTTTCAAATCAATCAATCTATAAATAAAAAAGCGAAATGGCACTCACTCACTGACTGACTGACTGGGGTGACTCACTCACTCACTCGCAGAACTAAAAATCTACCGTACCAAAAACGTTCAAATTTGGTAGGTATGTTCAGTTGGCTCTTTAGAGGTGCATTAAGAAATCTTTTGGCGATATATTTAACTCTAAGGGTGGTTTTGAAGGGTTTAAAGTTCTTTTAGCATGTATATTCTTCTTATTCCAATATCTTAAAATTATAATTGAAATGTCCATACTATATGTTAATATAGAACTATACCGAAATCTAGAGAGAGTACCTCTTCGAAACAGTTGTTCTGGTAACTAAATTGAAAATTTTGTCAGGTTGGCATCAAGTTGAGTTGACTTTGTTAGGTTGGCACCAAGTTGAAGATTGAAATGCTTTTATCCAGGACCGCCTAAAAACCAATTTATCCAGTTAGCCAAAATTAGCGTTTTCTCAGCTTTTCTGCGTTTCCTCATCTTTTTCAATAATTGATGGAAATAAATTTTTAAAAATTCAGTACACTGGTTTAGCTGAGGTGGAAGAATTTTGTTCGCCAAAGATACGCCGATATAGTAACAGGTGTTTTTCGGGATCAAATTGACATAATACGTTCAAATTCGGTACAGAGGTTCCGCTGAGGTCTTAATGCAGGCGAGCGAAGCGAGCCCGCTGATCTCATTTTCGGACGATCTAGTCGGGGGTCCAGGGGGCGGAGCCCCCTGGCTAGACGGTTATGGCAAGCGAAGCGAGCCTGACGGCTAGTAAAACCAATATAAACACTTGTACTAATCTTTATTAAAAACTTCAAAATATTTCAACGACTAGTTTCGACCATAGGTCATTTTCAAGTTAAAATTAACATTTCATTTTTTTTCATATTCATTTAACTTGAAGATGACCAATGGTCGAAAATGATTTTTAAATCGTTTTTAATAAAAGGTTACTACAAGTTCTTATACGGTATTGTTTTTATTAATTTGAATAAAGTAGCTAATTTAAGTGAAGTGATTTTATCAATTTTTCAATATCAGTTTTCTTATATTCTTAGTTGTCTGGGCTTAATAGAATACATTCATATTTACTTATACAGAGTGTCCCACTAAGGGTGTTACAGCCGTAGACCATGCAACAAAAATGACCAATAAAATGTTCTTATATCGACCTTGGTTTTCGAGATATCAATTTTTCGATATTTTTGATGATGGTTCGACTACGGTTGAAAAGAAGAAAACATTTCCAATAACATTCATGTAATTTGTTCCTTTGTTCGACGTTTTTGAACTTTCCATGCGCGCTTAAAGTTGAAAAATCATTCGTCGAGTTCAAAGCCAAATTTCAAACAAAAATATTGAACGGTCATAGAAAGTTCAAAAACGAATAAATTAGAACTAAACTTATTGGAAACGTCTTCCTCTCTTCAACCATATCCTTGGAATTGAATTTTGATTGATAGGTTTTTAGTTATTGACGTTTTTAAAAAATATCGAAAAATCTATATATCTCGAAAACTAAGGTCGATACAAGAAAGTTTCACTGGTAATTTTTTGCAAATTTAATGTGTAACCTGTGGTCTGCGACTGGTACATCTAAAGGTGCGTACAGTCTCTCGCTCTGCTCCGCAACCGAACGTCACTCCAGCAGAGCGATTGATGATCGACCGGCGAGCAACAGTGATTCGACCGGGGAACGCGAGAAGATCTAACATCTTCCGTAACGTTCATGATGGGTGCGTGGGCGGAGCGACTGTGGTTCGATGGTGGTACGAGGGCGGTACGAGGGAGGAGCGTGCTCGGTGCGGGTTGGAAGCGCGAATATGTGTACGCAGCTTTACGTGGGACATTCTGTATATGACTTACTATTACTTCACTTATATCAGAGACAGTATATTAATTTAGAAACAGTATCTTTTACTGTATGCTTTATTTACTAGTTCAAAGTAATGAAATTAATGGAGCAAACTCAATGATTCCATTAGACTTGAAACAGATTCCCACATACTACTATCATTGTCTGCGACCTTTTCAGTGAATTCTTCTAAAAAATTTAGGCCCAGTTGCACAAAAGCCTTTCAAATTTCAATCATGGTTAACTCCCAAGAGAACCAATAACAAATTTGTTTTTGAAAAGAAGACTTCTCTGATAATCTGGTTTAAAAGTTAACAGACTTTTGTGAAACTGGCTGTCATTACTAAAATTTTCAAGTTAATAAATGTGTTGAATCTGAAAAACTACCTATCTACTTCTATTCGTTAAGTCAATGCAGTTGATGGTTATTGAAATAAATTCCACATTTGTGTCATTTGCAAAGTTAATCTTGTATTTCTGATATATAGGCCTAATATTTCAGTATGATTATTGGAATACAGTGTGATTAATCGAAAATAGAGAGGGATGAAAATAAATTATCCAATTCTATGGAAGTCTTAAATTTCCTTGTACAAAATGTAGGAAAAATTCTCAAGATTTACAGTAGTGAGAATGAAATTTTTTCAATGCTTGTTGATATTGTGGAGACTACTCCATAATTGAGTGAAACTGATTATTATTGTCAGCAATTCACTCTTTTGAACGAGCGAAACGAAATTCCAGTTTAGACTTGATTTTTTTCGTGTGTTGTACAACCTTGGAAAAACCCTTCACCCAATCGACTTTGAATTCAAAACATAAATATTCTTGGAACCATATTACAGAATAAGTTTGTTTGCCAACTACATTGATTCACTTTTTCGTCCAGAACATAACAGGTGAACGTTGGAAGTGCTTATTGAGAAATTGTAGTAGATTACCGTATAGCATCACAAGCTACATGTTTCAAAATTTTAAATATTGGGCCCACATAGAATAGTCAGCACGCAAGATTGGTTCCTCAACTGCGCTTGATATACGGTAATTGAAAAAAATATCAAACTACTATTTTCAAACAACCAATCCTGACAGTCTCAATGAATCTTTCTATGGCTAGCACGCAAGATTTGCTCTTTTAATAAGTGATATGCAACTAGAAAATGGTCGTCTAATACTACTACTACTCCCGTTCTAAGGGTGACCACTTTAAGAGCCAACTCCGAATATCATTAATCAATCAAAATTCAATTCAAATTTATTTCCACATAACTTAACAGATACAAAGTTTTTTTTATAGTACATGTTCCTTAACCTAGTATAATAAATTATATTAGCACTAGCAAAAACGTTTAAGGCACATGTGGTGGAAATGAAGCCACTGGCATAAGTGAAATTCACTTGTTCGCCAGTAGGAGTAGCATATTTCGGCCTTATTAAAACTGAGAACAGTAAAATTGAGTATATACATAGAATATAATAATTAGTTGAGTTACTATTTGGGATTTATAATTATTAATTTTTTAGAGAAAGAATATATCGGTATAAGAAAAGAGGAAGATGAATAAAAAATGATAAATCATAATGACAACAAAATAAAATTTTCATCGACTACATGATGTATATAATCACTACACTGGTGAAAAGCGTTTACCGGTGGTTCGGAATACATCTAAAGCTGTAGGCCCAATCATCTCTTATCATCATTGGTTTCATTACCCACTCACAAGCCTCTGGAGCTCATGTAAACATCATCGTCAGCAGAAAAAATAGATTGACTATTTGTTTCAATTGTCAAGATTTACTGATTATATTGAATAAATATGCATATGCACATGCTCTGTATCGTTAAGTTTTACTGTCGTTCTTGAGACATTTAATTTAATTTTGAATGTAATTTGTGCAGAAAGGCCAGACCCTGCTGCAGTGTGCCGTGAAGAGTGCGAAAATTGTGAAATTCCTGGTTGAGACACTGGAGAACGTGGACATAGAGGCGGCTGACGGCGTGGGCCAGACTGCCTTGCACCACGCCGCCCTGGGCGGCCATCTGGACAGCGTCACCCAGCTGGTGCGTTGTGGTGCCAATGTCAAAGCTACTGACAAGGTGAATATTGATAATGGAACACTAGAATATTCTCTATTCAATAGTATCTCTATTCATAATAGTCGCACCAAAAACAGTATCAGAGGTAGATATTGATGGTGGCGTGTGCTCATTGACGTCTTCATTCTTAAAATCCACAATTTTAAAGGTGGATTTTTGAACACTATTTTGTTCTGTACCTGCTGCTGTACACAGTGAAGTCTCTTTCTTGTATTCTTCTACTTCTAGTATTCTTGTAACATTCAGCTACTGTATATTATCAGGGAGAATTCAGGGAGGCCAACTTCAATTCAATGATTGCCAGCTCATCTGCACAGTAATTAATTTATCTATCATATTCGCAAGTTAACCACATTACATTTTCAGGCTATTCTAATTTCATCTCTAAGGATTAAAACGTATGAGTATTTTGCATGAATTATGGCATTTATTGTTTATACTTCCAAAGACTAAGTTTAGTGCATTTGTGATAAAAATTTTAAGCTGATAATATATATGTTTTGTAATAATATGACTTATTTGTAATATGACCTAGCCTAATGTACTTATGTATTTTTTGGCTGAAATAAATCATTGAATCATTACATCACTACCAATAGCACAAAGCACAGTTGATGATGCTTAACTGTGTCCTGAATAAATTAAAGTATTATAGAATATTACAAGCTATCTGGGTGTCATAAGGTGCATACAGACTCATGCGCATTCCACTTCTCATTAGCTTATTATATCTGTTTTTGAACAAATACATTCATAATAAGCAGCGGATGAAGAGCGCATAAGTCTCTACGCACCTTTTATAACCTATTGGTTTTACTGTGTTTTATAAATTGGAATAAGAAAAGCTTTGGACAGTGCCTATTGATCCTCTCTGCAAGAGATTGATTGTATTTTTATGAAGTTGAATAAATACAGTGCTTGCAATTAAGAGTCAACTTGAAAAATCCTATCTTTGTGTTTACAATTGGGAATATTTCTTTGTTTTCTTTCAATGTCCCCTTTTTCAGTTGAAATTTCAATTCCAATTCAAACTACTAAAATTTTCTACTTAAATATTTTATAACAATAATGAAGCCAAAAATTGATATTGTTGATGAATAGAAAAAAGTTTCCACCTTCATCTCCACAATTATTCCACTTGTGATACTTGGCTGGCTTAGGTCTGATTTCAGAGGTTTGAGATCGTCGCACCTGACCAATTTCAGGACCTCTGTCATCACCTAACAACTGTTTTCAGGCACTCAAAACTTAGTTTGTTCTACAAACTTAATGTAAGCTGGAAACGTACTGTTGTTAATATGAGAAAGTGATCCAGTAGTAAATTTTCAATTCAACAGTTCAACTTGAACTATACAGGGTGATTCTTAATTATGGTAAAATAATTTAATACGTGATAGTAGAGGTAAAAATAAGAAAAAAAGTTCTTATAAACATATATATCCATAAACACTTCATTAGCGAGCTATACAGGGTGAAAGATTTTGCCCGGAATTCAGTTCCTTTGAAGAATACATTTTATTAAAATTTTATCTAAATTTAGTTTACACAGCTTACATAATTCTTTTCAGAATTAAATTCTCTACAATTTTTATTGCGAAAAATTATTTGTTAAATATGGAATATTAAAGAAAGTTAAAGAATATTATTCTATATTATATTATATTATATTACTATATATTAAATATTAATTTATATTAAAAATTATCTATATTATTATTCTATACTATATTAAAGAAAGTTATTGGGCATCAAACGTAGAAGTCTGTGTTTTTCTACTTAGATTGTTTGCATATTTCAACTTTTTTCTCAAAAACTACTCACACTACAGCTTCCAGACTAGTTTTATTCAGTTTTACAGACATTTTTCCATATGAATCCACCATAAGTTTTTCAAAAACTAGTCCCCAAACAGTTCAGCATCGGTGTATTTCACCAGAGGAACTGAATTCCGTGCGAAATCTTTCATCCAGTATAGGCTAGCTCGCTAATGAAGCGTTTATGGATATATGTTTATAAGAACTTTTTTCTTATTTTTACCTCCACTATGAAGTATTAAATTATTTTACCATAATTAAGAATCACCCTGTATATGATAAGTTAGGATCAGTTGGTTGACTCAATAGTGCATTGTCTACTTCACCTATTTTCTCTTTAAAGTATTATGCTAAATATTGGAATAAATAATTGAAACTCAAGTATCGTAATAATAAAATACTAGTCACGACTCATACCAAAAAAAAAATCCACTCTTTCTCTCACAAAATGTCTGCCTTCTGTGAAGTCTGGTAGCACTGTTCTCCTTATGAGTGTAATGCTCCAATCTAAGGTTTGCACAGACGACAATGAATGGTATATTGTTATAATTTTTACAATATTGTTTATTGTTATAATGTTGTAATATATTGAATTTTGATGTTGAAATAGCGAGGCCGAACAGCGCTGCACTGTGCGGGTGAGCAAGGTCACCTGGCGGTGGCTGAGTTCCTGATTGGGGGCGGAGGAGCAGGTGGGGGCAGCGCTCAAGAGGCGGCTCTGGAGGCGGCAGACTTGGACGGCAACAGCGCACTGCATCTGGCCATTGAGAACCGCCACCTGCCCATGGCCTCCCTCCTGCTGGGGGCAGGCACGTCCCCACATCTCCACAACAATGTCAGTCAATCAGAATCCCTGCAGATTTCTAATTGCAACTAGTTACTCGTATTTGGAGCACTCAATGTCTTTAAACATTGATTTTGATGTTATCTACATTTTTGATTTATCAACACATACATTTTGATTTTTATTTGCATTCAGTTGTTTTTTCTACTATCTGTGACAACAATAAGGTGAATATTTTGTTGATTCAAATAGAATATTGTTTGTTATTGGTTATCCATCTTGTTTTCACTATTATTATTACTATTAAATTTTGTAAAACTTTAAAGTGAAAAAACACTCTCATTCTTTGATGTGGCGACGTCCGTTTCGTGCTGGTACGGTATCGCACATTTTCAAGCCAAACAGAAACTGAAGTGTTTAAGGTGATAACCTAAGGTTATCTTCTATGTTTTGAAAATGTGCGATACCAGCACGAAACGGACGTCGCCACATCAAAGAATGTGAGTGTTTTTTCACTTTAAAGTTTTACAAAATTTAATAGTAAGAATATTGTTGATTTAACAATAAATTTCATGGTAACTGCTGTGCCTAGTGGAAAGTTGTCTGTATTTTTGGCTTCAAAATTTTCTGAAATAACTTAATTTATTCAAAGTGCGGTGATATTAAGTGCAATATTTGACTATAATTTGGTGTTGTAATCATTCTAAATTCAAAATTTCTAGTTCATATATATTTTTGGACAGAAATTGAACTTTAACTTTCCACAGTAAGAACATAACCTTTTTTTTCGGACGTGTTATTATTTATCAAAATTTGGGAACAGAATAGTATGTGAACAGAACATGCTATTAACATTTTGCATTTTGTTTATTATCTTATAAAATAAGAATCTCCTTCACATAAGTTTTCAAATCATGAAACTTTTGGACTTATGTAGGCCTACGTTCAACCTCTAATCAGCCAGGTTTTTCAGGCAGATAAATACAATTTCATAAAAATTAAACAATTTCATAACAACCGCGTATAAGAGATAAAAACTGTAGTAGGATATTCACAGTACAATAAATTGGAAAATACTTTGGGGTGTAAATATTGAAATTGGTTGATTAAACAATATTGTAGTAAACCTAATAAATGAATAAGGTGCTGTTTGGAAGCTATCAGTAGTTAATCAAAAGACATCACTGTTTCAAATTTCAATTATTATTGGTTCTCTGGGATATATTTTCGTCATGTCAACTTTATCAAGTTTAACTTCTATTACACACATTCTCTCACATATTATACATTTCTGGCTATTTGAAATTTCTGGCTCTTCGTCTGACTCGTTAGTCCTATAAGTTACTCTGATGAGTTGTGCTGGAGTTAAAATGGGATCTTCAGAAAAAAATGTAAAATAATCATCCATCATAATTTAATATTCACAACAAAATTCAAAAACAATTTATTACTCCCAAATAATTATCATAAAATAGAACATCCGTATCATTATCATTAGATAGGCTATTCTGTATTGAACGAGTTGAGACTTGAGCTCCCAGATGATCAAATATCTGTGTTGCCAAATAGTGCTATATTGACTTCTCATGCAGGACAATATACTTGAATAAATGCAATTTGACTAGACAATTGATACAGGGCTGTCTCATTGAATACATTAAGTGATAAATATGGTCTTGCAAGTGAAGGTCGCAACCCTGCACAATATGTCATCGTGGATATTCTATCTTTTTTTGTCATCTGGTAGCTCATGTCCCAAATTGTTTTATTCAGACTATAATAGCCCACATGATGTTTTCATCCGAAGATCTAAATGTTCAAAAAGGATATGTTGAATTTATCGAAAAATTGGTTATGTTGTATTGTTCTATTTCGTATGGCATCTATATCTGGAACCAAATCAATGAACAATACACCACAAAAACAGTTGATTCTGATATCATTGTTGATGCGGAATTCAATTTTGTAAGATCCATAGGGTAGAACTGGAACTCCAGCTAGCTGGAAATGCTTTTGAGGTTGTAGAAAGAAGTCTTTTGCATCATAAATGCCCTGAAACAATATTTTCAATTGACCAAATTTTCTCATCTTATTTTCAAAATAATATGGTAGTATTTTTTCCCTTCATTGTAGGATGGTTCAACACTACAAATAATCTATGCCTATACTTCTTATTGTCTCTTATGAAAATAGTGCATTTTATTGTATTTGCTTTTTAATACCAAGTATGTTGGATGTGTGTTGGGAAATTAAGAGTACGTAGGATTGAAGGGTTGGAGTAAGAGCAGTTAGGCAGGAAAATATAACAATTTATGCAAATATTGTTCAAAAACCAATGTGAGCCTTGAATGTTTTGGTAATTATCGAAGCAGTCCCCATTATATGCAGATTTTGTTTGTTTATTGTAAATATGAAATATTATCAGTTGAAAAAACTAAGGAAAACCGTTTCGTGCTACTAGTATCAGTTATAATTTTAAAAAAATATCACTCTGACTCAATGATTTACTGAGCCTGTCCAGTCCTTTAACAAGTACATGGTAAGGTATGTGCGTTTCCCATTCTCCATCCAAACTATAGAACTTCATAAATCTTCCATTAATTAGCGAAAATGGACAAATGTATTTATAATAACATCCTGATGTTATTAATGAACCCTGATGTATGTTACCTGAAGTTCATCACCTTCATCAATTTAGATGTCAACTCCATAAAATAAAAAATCTGTTAAAATTGGCACTGTGCAAATAGACCTCAATAATGTGTCTACCCGTCGCAAAAGTTCACTTGTCACATTTAGGCTTATTCACTTGACCAGTGTCACATGAGCTTCTGTAGGTAAAATGTTTACACTAGCAATACTATTATCTTTCCATTCATTTAATATATCTTTCTAAATGTCATGACATGCATACCAATTAAAAAATAAAAAAATCCCTTCATTCCGAAAAAAGTTATTGATGCTTTAGCCTGTGATCATATGATCACGCCAGGCGCTAAAGTTTAATGAATGCATCAAAATTTGGTCCATTGCACCTCCTTGGGTGATAGCGAAAGGGGGGTTTTATTGGTTGGTTGTGTTGATTTACAAAACCAACAGATCATAATTCATAATCCATTCAATCGAATAGTTGGAAACCTAAATTAATTCTCCAATGATTGAGAAAAGTCTCCAATATATTACCGGAAAAACTGAATAACATTTGAAAATGTAGCCAGCATGATTCCAAATATCGTTCATGAATGGTTCCACAAGCTCCAACCATGAACAGAATGGTCGCGTAATATCAATCAGGCTTTGGTAGCGTCCGTTTGCACCTTTTGCATAGGTCTTAACTCTCATCTAAAAATGAAAAAGGATTTGAGGATAATCATCTATGTTCACAATACCAACAAAATCTCACATACAAGTAGCCAAGAAATCTATTCCTTCAGTGTTCACTTTCTTTTTTCAGTTTTTTGAAACTGCACAATTTTCTTGCAGTTTCTGTTTTTTGAAACCCTGATATTTGGAGGTAATTAATATTGCAATGAACTATATTTCCTGAATGCTAATATAAAGGTATTAACCTGAAAGGATAATATCCTGAAAGGATATAGTTCAGGTATTCATGTTCTCTACAATCTGAGACAATAATTACCGGCAGGCTGTTCTATCTTGATTAGGTGTCTAGGTACATATGTTAACAATACCCATATTTTATGGTACAGGCTGCACGTTTGTAACATCAACTTTTTGGTCGTTATATCGCGCGTGTATTAGCTCTTATAGGATCATGTAGGGAGTAGGTTTACCATCAGAATTACCCTTGACTTGAATTTTGCTATTCTCTGATGGACGAAGGCATATACGAACTTTCAGGGACCAAATAAGAATTAGAACGCATTTATAACTTTTGAAAAATGATAGGATCTTCTAGTATTCCTCTGGTAGTTAAGGCAGTTAAATCGTATAATAAAGGAAAAAACTAGCTTATACACGTAAGGGATAGGAAATTCACGAATGACTCATCACGTCTATACTACTACTGGACTGATTAACTTGAAATTTTGCATATAGATTCCTTATCCACTGAGGATGGTTATAGGCCTTTTTTCAATTCTTCAAGATTCCATCACGTCAAGTTTTCAGTTTGTAAGGTTATCAATTATCACCTTGCGGAGCATGGGTTAATTACCAGTGTATAATAAAAGCCAATACGTGGGTAGGATCCCACTGCGACTTTTCTATCTCAAATAGATTTTGAAAATACACTTGATAATGAATTTCCTTATTTTCGAAAAATATATTTCAGCTTCAGCCATCGATCACCAACTTATTCGTCGTTGGTTCATGATTTCGCACATCATAATCACCCGTCTGATACACTCAATTTTCCTAGTGGAGAAGGGATCAAAACCCTCAAGGATCAAAATGTTGAACATTCATAACTCTTGAAATAATGGTCTGATCCTCTCATACCATAGCTTATATAAATAAAATAATTGAAGATACATTCAATATAAACCTTTCAATGTGAAAAGGAATAGAATTGAGTGTACTTGAAAACAACACTGGAAAAAAAGATAATCATGGGCAGCAGCCAATAAGAATACATGAATTCTCGTGCCGTAGATGTATATAGCTTACACCTATTCCAAACCAGTACTTGGAAACTTGAAATTTTTCATGTTTGTGAATTGAATTGAAGAACACTACACTGATGTAATTAATATGACCTCATCACCAACATCTTACATAAAAATATGGTACCTTATACTATTATCTTACATATTGTATATAATGCTACATTATTGAATCACCTGTTATAAATGTTTTCATGTTATTTATCAAACAAACAATTACAGTTCAAAGATTGCAGTTGATGAAGGTTTGTTGGCCAAAACTCTCAGCAGCGACAGACGTGAGTCGACATTTGCTGATAGACCGACTTCCAAGTGCTTTGCAACATTCGAACACCTGGGGAGGGTTTTTCTCCCGTCTCCCCGTCTGTCTGCATACGTCCGTCTGTTTCTGTGTGCGGTTGCCAGCATTGGTTATTATGATCGTTAATGAGGAATAGATTTTGAAGTAAAATAAAAATGGTATTGTTGAACCGTTAACACTTACTGTTGTTGTATTCTTGATATAAGCATCAATGACTGATAATGACCCATTCCAAAGCCAGTCAGAAGTGCCAGCAATACGGCGTCTATGGTGTTTGGCATAGACGCATCTTCTACTGCTTATGGGACAATAGTCTATTCCTATCTGTTTCTGGTCGACTTTGTAGGGACCCTGCACATTCGACGGAAACCAATAGAATATTAGCATTTACATAATACGTTTCATGATAGAAAAACCAAATCAAGTATGTGTCAATTGAATTATGTATTTACAATTTTGAGAATTCAGATTTTAGGGAGTGGAGCTTCTATCTGTAGCTCACTCTACTGTTGAGAATTTCATCATGTAGAAATTTGTTAAGAAATAACCTTCAAGAACAATAAGCCACCTTTTTAGACTAAATTAATTAAGTTGAGACTCGGCCCTCCACCCGACAAAACATCAACGTTCCCAAATTACGTTGAAGTGCGACTTTTTCAAATCTATAATAATTCAACCAGACAGATCCTTATGTAGAATATCATCCCACATATTACAGTAGTGATAAAAACGTTTCAGAGTTGAAGGAATAAATTCAATTTTTTCAGTTAATTTGAAAAATTTCGATAGTATGCTTTTTGTTTTGTATATGTAACTGGCTGTGGTTATTCCCCACTTCAATTATGTAATGCCCTGGTTTTTCTGCATCTCCAATTAAATATTACCTCTTATCATATCGCTTTTGAATCCTTGGTTGGTTGGGAGCTTACATAAATTCATTCATTAAAATGCCCAGATAATCATTATTTCTCACAATAATTTCTCCAAGGATCAAATCTCATTTCAGAAAATTTCTCAACTCTTATCAGTTGAAACCTGAAAGTCAAGACATAAAAATGCACAAAAAACTACTATGACAAACTCTCAATATTCACACCATTACAATAATAATATTGTAAATAATTATGTAAATGAATTAATAATGTCGGAAGAACGTAGTTTGGCTTCTAAAATCATATGAGATTATAATGATTTCAATAGTAAGTATTAAGAATACAGTAGTGCTTGCTTCAAATCACTTTTGGATCGACGTACGCTTTTGCATAGAAAATAAGCCACTGTTGACAATATCAAGACCAATGTATATTTAGAAAAGCTAGGTAGTGATGAAACAACTGGTTGTTAATAATGACAATAAATCAGTTCAAGTGAAAATCGATAGTATACATTATTATGCATTATATTTTAGTCCTATTATTATTCAAACTATATCTATATTATTCTTATATAATGCCGCTTGTTATTCTTATGTTGTCTTACCATGTCAAATATAGAACTTGCTTCTACATTAAGACTTAGAGCAGTCAGCCAAACTAAAATGATTTGATAATACTTCTTCATTATAGGAACAATGACAACAAACCTTGCACACGACTTATGAATGAATAGAGGACTTGGCAGATTCGTAGATTGAATGACATAATCAATAAATCTCTTGAAGCGTATCCGTTTGCGTGAGGAGGATTTTTTTTGTCAAAATGATAAAAAATCAAGTATAATAGATAAATTATTCGATGAACCTTGATAGATAACTGTTTATTCGATTGTAACAGTAGAGTTTTCCATATATAGTTCCATATATTAATTCTTCATCATTGATATCATATAATTTTGAGAAGGCTATCTGTACATCTGTACATCCTACTTCAGTTTTTATGATTATCATTATTGTTTTGTAGGCTATAAAATTTCATTATATTTATTGTTTTGGCCAGTAAAGCTGATAACTATTTTTCATTTTCCTGGAACATTATTTCCAATCATAGGGAAAGTATAATTCAGGTGCTTCCACTTCTCCATTATAATTAAAAAAATTCAGGCCTAATTGATTTTATGGGATTATTTTGACAAATTATGCTTATAAGATGTGAGGGAAAACATGCCATAGATATACACTATTTGAAGAGGAAGTTTACAAAGTTGGGGAGTCAGTTCTCATCCACAAGATATCACTATCATGCGATAAACTGAAAAACGTCCAAGAATAGCTTCACTCATAAAAGTTTTGTAAATTACCTAATTAGTAATGAGTATGTAAATTGATTGTAAATTAACTGACAAACACCTTTGTTAAATTATCGGTCCAATTTAGCCTGTAGCCTACAACTACTCTCTAATTGGAATGCGATTTTCTCTTTGGGTATGCTCATAAAAGCTTTAGACTTGATATAGTTTCAACGAAAATGATGATGATAAAAGAAGAATTTCTATTTTAACTCATAATATAAACAATATATATAATATGCATATATTATGTATAAGATTAGCTGGAACCAAATCGGTATGGATTGTCATTGACTCATTCATATTATGCCAAATGGAAATCTTCCTTCATGATAAATGAATATTCAAATAACATTTGATTTTTTTCAATGCTAAACAAAATTATATGTAAAAACATACTAATTCACTACAGTATTTGATTAATTCAATATAATTATATTTTCGAGAATCAGCGATCCAAGATTTTTCAGTGATTCAGAATCTAGTGTGATTCTTTGCCAAAAATGTCAATGATTTTTAATAGATTATTTCAAAAACTGAAAGCATACGCATACATACAATCATCTTAGAGACTAGTGAAGTGATCAAATGAATTTCAAGTTGTAGCTAATCAATTTATTTAATCCAGTTTAGAAAACATTATTTGGTTTGAGGATGTCGATCTTCTTCAAGCATCAAGTCTAATTAATTATGTCTAATTAAGCATCAAGTCTCCTTAATTATATAAAGAGAATGAACAATGGATACATTCAATTTGACTAGGCAGTTGATACAGAGGGTTGTCTCATTGAATACATTAAGTGATATGGTCTTGCAATTGAAGGTCGCAACTCTGCACAATATGTCCTCGTGGATATCCTACTGTATCTTTTTTGTCATCTAGTAGCACATTTACAACTTGTTTTAATCAGACTATAATAGCCCACATATGTTGTCACCCGAAGATCTAGATGTTCAAAAAGGATATGTTGAATTATTGAAAAATTGGTTATGTTGTATTGTTCTATTTCGTATGGCATCTATATCTGGAACCAAATCAATGAACAATACACCACAAAAACAGTTGATTCTGATATCATTGTTGATGCGGAATTCAATTTTGTAAGATCCATAGGGTAGAACTGGAACTCCAGCTAGCTGGAAATGCTTCTGCGGTTGTAGAAAGAAGTCTTTTGTTTCATAAAAGCCCTGAAACAATATTTCCAATTGAATTACTTTTCTCATCTTATTTTTAAAGTAATATGGTAGTATTTTTTCCTGTCATTGTGAGATGTTTTATCACTAAAAATAATCTAAGCCAAATTATTATTATTGTCTCTCATGAAAAATGTTGCATTCTATTGTATTTGATTTTTAATATGTATGTTGTATTTGTGTTAGGAAATTAAGAGTACGTAGGATTGAAGGGTTGGAGTAAGAGCAGTTAGACAGAAAAATATCACAATTTATGCAAATATTGTTCAAAAACAAATGTGAGCCTTGAATGCTCTGGTAATTATCGAGGCAGTTCCCATTATATGCATATTTTGTTTGTTTATTGAAATGTAACCGATGTTACTAAATTTTGAGTTATAATACGAAAACAACAAAAGTTTAGCACTCACTATTTTTACAGTTTAAATTTGGACTCTTCAGAAACACACACATTCGATCTAAGAAAACTCACTATACTGGAACTCACACGCACAAATAATTTCCTGACTTTAATATAATAGGATATTCTACTCCCACTTTCTCTATTAAATTTTGGTTCCTATTTAACTAAATAAAAATTACTTATAACTATAAAAACTTTTCAATTTGTCCCTCTGGATAGGCAACAGACCCATTCAGAGGAGGGCCGAGGCTCGCGCACCATTACATGATGTTTTTCCGGTTATGTCTCAATTCGAACTGTGGATTTTTCACTGAAAATTATTCTTCCACCACGAGTATTGAGCATAACTTCCAGTATAAAAGCCAAAGCTGCAAAAAGGTCAATGCTTGTACAATTTTCAAATATAGGTAGTGGCTTTTTCGACATGAAATTGAAACTGTATTTGGAAAATGCACGAAAATTGCTTTAATTTTGACATCTAAGCAACAAGTTAGCAAATTCAATAAACATGGTCGAATATTCTCACACTAAAATCTGAAAGTACGAATCAAAGTTCATTCCAGTTCAAAAACCTGAAAAATGAATAAGACACACAAAAAAAACAACTACAATATGCCCACTCAATTTCACACTATTACAGAAAATATGAAATATCTTCACTTGAAAAAATTAAGGAAAAATGTTTTGGCTTCTAGTATCAGTTATAATTTTTCTAAATTTTTATCACTCTGACTCAATGATTTACTAAGGCTGTCCAGTCCTTGAACAACTACATGGTAAGGTATGTGCGTTTCCCATTAATTAGCGAAAATGGACAAATGTATTTACAATAACATCCTGATGTTATTGATGAATCCTGATGTATTTTACCTGAAGTTCACCACGTTATCAATTTGGATGTCAACTCCAAGTTTCAACTCCATAAAAAAATAAATATGTTAAAATTGTCACTGTGCAAATGAAATAGACCTCAATAATGTGTCTACCCGTCGCAAAAGCTCACTTGTCACATGTAGGCTTATTCACTTGACCAGTGTCACATGTAACTTGTAATAGGTAACATTTTACTCTAGAAATATTATTTTCTTTCCATTCATTTAAAATATCTTTCAAAATGTCATGACATGCATACCAATTAAGAAACAATAAAAATCCCTTCATTGCGATAAAATGTCTTGACGCTTTAGCCTGTGATCATATGATTACGCCGGGCGGTTAGGTTTAATCATCAATGCATCAAATTGGGTGCATTGCACCCACTTGGGTGGTAGCGGAAAGAGGGTTTTATTGGTTGATTGTTTACAAAACAAACAGAACATATAATCTATAATTCTTTCAATCGAATAGTTGGAAACCTAAATCAATTTTCAATGATTGAGAAAAGTCTTCAATATATTACCGGAAAAATAAAATAACATTTGTAAACGTAGCCAGCATGGTTCCAAAAAATCGTTCATCGATGGTTCTACAAGCCGCAACCATGAACAGAATGGTCGCGTAATATCAATCAGGCTTTGGTAGCGTCCGTTTGCACCTTTTGTATAGGCTACAACTCTCATCTGAAAATGGAAAAATGATTTGAGGATAATCGTTTCTAAAATCATCTATGTTCACAATACCACCAAAATCTCACATACAAGTAGCCAAGAAATCGATTCGTTCAGTGTTCACTTTCTTTTTTCAGTTTTTTGAAACTGTACAATTATCTTGCAATTTCTGTTTTTTGAAACCCTGATTTTTGGAGGTAACTAATATTTCAATTAACTATATTTCCTGAATGTTAATATAAAGGTATCAACCTGGAAGGATAATATCCTGAATGGATAGTTCAGGTATTCATGTTCTCTACAATCTGAGACAATAAGTACCGGCAGGCCGTTTTATCTTGATTAGGTGTCTAGGTACCTATGTTCACAATACCCATATTTCATGGTAGCCTACAGGCTGCATGTTTGTAACATCAACTTTTTGGTCGTTATATCGCGCGTGTATGAGCTCTTATAGGATCATGTAGGGAGTAGGCCTAGGTCTACCAACAGAATTACCCTTGACCTGAATTTTGCTATTTTCTGATGGACGAAGGCATATACAAACCTTCAAGGACCAAAGAATTAGGACGCATTTATAACTTTTGAAAAATAATAGAATCTTCCAGTAGTCAAATCTTCTTTGTAGTCAAGGCAGTCAAATCATATAATAAAGGAAAGAACTGGCTTGTACACGTAAGGGATAGGAAATTGACGAATGACTCATCATCACGTCTAAACAACTACTGGACTGATTAACTTGAAATTTTGCATATAGAATCTTATTCCACTAAGGAGGTTTATAGGCCTATTCTCAATCCTTCAAGATTCCATCACGTCAAGTTATCAGTTTGTAAGGCTATTAATTAGCACCTTGCGGAGCATGGGTTACCTACCAGTGTATAATGAAAGCCAATATGTGGGTAGGATCCTACTGTGACTTTTCTATCTCAAACAGATTTTGAAAATACACTTGATAACGAATTTTCTTACTTTCGAAAATATATTTCAGCGTCAGCCATCGATCACCAACTCATTTGTCGTTGGTTCTCGATTTCGCACATCATAATCACCCGTCTCATACACTCAATTTTCCTAGTGGAGAAGGGATCAAAACCCTCAAGGATCAAAATGTTGAACATTCATAACTCTTGAAATAATGGTCTGATCCTCTCATACCATAGCTTATATAAATAAAATAATTGAAGATACATTCAATAATTATAAACCTTTCAATGTAAAAAGGAATAGAATTGAGTGTACTTGAAAACAACACTGGAAAAAAAGATAATCATGGGCAGCAGCCAATAAGAATCCATGAATTCTCGCGCCGTATATGTATATAGCTCACACCGATTCCAAACCAGTACTTGGAAACTTTTTATGTTTAATGTTTGTGAACAGAATTGAACATTACACTGATGTAATTGATATGACCTCATCATCAACTTCTTACATAAAAATATGGTATACCTTACTATTATCTTACATATTGTATAATGCTACATTATTGAATCACCTGTTGACAGAATCCAAGGTCAGGGCAGTGGACTGTGAATGATAGTTGGTATTAATACTTACAAATAAATCTTTGAATTCTGTGCATAAAAATACTGATAGCTTGAAGTGTGGTAAGTACGCCAATAAAAGACTAAATGAATCAACAAGATGAGATTTAATAACAATAAAATAATAATAGGCAGATGGCCACATACAAAAACAATTGTAAGTAGATTGAGTCAAATATCTTGGGAAAATTACAACATGTGATAAAACGTTAGAGAAATACAAAATTTAAATGAGATTAGGTCAATGACATTAATGACCATTGAAGCCTGACAATAATCGAAAAGGTAATATTAATGATACCTGAATTGCGAATATAAATTGAGTGCTATAATGAAAAGTTATTGCTGCAAAGTTCAATCTTAATGATTTACAAAGGAATAATAATAAATGACAATGATTTACAAAAGGAATAATAATAAATGACAATGAGCTGTAGCTAGTGCTCAACAAATAGAATACATTAAAATATAGGCGGCGTAGGCCTTCAGTGATTTGAATGTCAAGATAGACATCAACAAAACAATTAATAGGCGTCACTGGCCTCAGTGAATTGAATGTCAAGATAGACATCAATAGTACAAAAGGAATAATAACAAATGACAATGAGCTGTAAATAGTGCTCAACAAATAGAATACATTAAAATATAGGCGGCATAGGCCTTCAGTGAATTAAATGTCAAGTTAGACATCAATTGACAAAAGGAATAATAATAAATGACAATGAGCTGTAGCTAGTGCTCAACAAATAGAATACATTAAAATATAGGCGGCATAGGCCTTCAGTAATTTGAATGTCAAGATAGACATCAACAAAACAATTAATAGGCGTCATTGGCCTCAGAAAATCACTTGTAAAGCCAAGGGTAGCTGTCAAATCCAATGAATTAATAGGATGAACGATTTGGAAAATGACCAACAGAATTACAAAAACTACAAGGTGACATAGAAGAGGTAGTAACCTGCATCCTAGCTTGAACATTCGATTGATTTTGATTGAACTTCGGCTTGCTATGAGCACCAACCGAGTTGGATGTACTTTGCTGTACATTTCCTTGATGATGGTTAGCTGAGCTTGAAGCAACAGCTTCCATGATTTTGCATTGTGATTCCAAAAAATTCCAAAATTTATCAATGGTGGGAATGTCGTGTATACCAACACTCTTTTCCCATTCATGTACATACATGTACACTTTTCCAAAAGTGTACCAAGGAATATTAAGAAATGGATAACTGAGAGTCATTATTTTGATTTGTATATTGTGTAGATAATTTAATTTACATCCATTGTAATTGTACTACTATTCTGCTAAATTTAAGAGTCTCGATACATAGCTTGATTAATTCTCTTAGAATATAAGTTGTAATTTATTTATGTTATTTTGTATACATCTTTTTTTTTGTTTTAATTAGATGTGGATGACCGAAGTTTGACAATATGCTACTCCTACTGGCGAACAAGTGATTTTCACTTATGCCAGTGGTTTCATTTCCACCTCTTGTACCTTTATTTTGTTGATAGAATGTAAGTAAACTAGATTAAGGTACATTATCCTAAATTTTGTAATTGTTGAATTTTGTGGAGGAAATAAATTTGATTTGAATTTGATTCTCGAACAGTAGCAGTATCCAACTGCAACAACATTTTGTTCATGTACAATAAGTCCTTGATTTGGACTCCAAGTTGAAGCGCTTCGAGCGCGGTAATGTGGGACTTGCAAAAGTCAATGAATGCCCGTAATGATTGCGGACAGTTACGTTTTATGGTAGGAGGAGATTCAATTGCCGTGACGTGCCTGGCAGCAATTAATCTCTTATTGTCATACCTCTCCCTTAAGAGGTTCCATGCAAGCTGAAAACCATTTTCGTCAGCTTCAATGTGTTCCACTCTAGCAAGAGCTTCACCACTGAGTGATTGACGAAGATAGAAAAATTTCAATGAGTCATTAATATTATCCTGATTACCAATAATATTGGTAAAAGCACTTGAGAATGCTTGCCATTTTGAAAGCTCCCCATTGAAGCGTGGAAGCGGAATCTGAGGCAACTGAAAATTTGCCAAATGTGAGTTTTGAGATGTTGGCCGCTGGGAAGCACCAGCAGTGGCCTCATTGTTGCGTTGTCTGCTTTCAAAAGCAGTTAATGCAGCGTTTGCCTTAGAGGTAATGGAGATAAACTTATTAAGTATTTCAAAATGAGTTGAAGTGTCTTGTGCTTGCAACTCTGAATTCCATAACTGTTCATGGATTTTATCATACTTAATTCTAAGTGAACCTAGTTTGTTTTTGACAGTCAACAATTGATAATAAGTGGCTTCAGTGTCCACAACATAATCGCTATAGCTGGTTATGAACCAATCTATTTCATGGTGTAAATTGTCTCTTGCATTGGAAAGAGCAGAAGGCTCAGGAAGTGAATCTTCCTCATGATCGGGCATGCTTAAAAACTAACAGAAAAACCTGAGTGAACGAAACGATGCTGCACTGTAGCAATGCGATTGCTGCGCCAACAAGCAACTTTGGGCGCTGGTCCAGTACGCAGAGAGGCACGCCTGTGCGTTTGAGGCAAGTTGTATCAACCTTGCTGTGCGGCGAGTCAAGTAGCGAGCTCGCAAGGCGGTGTAGTTTGCCGTCTGTTGTTTTCTCAATGCGCAATAGCCGTCTGTGACCAGTTCAGTGCGGTCACAGAGAAGAATCCCTTCTCTGTGGTGCGGTTCAGTCTCTCAGGGTACAAGATAGTTGATAGCTGGTGCATACACGTCGCAGCGTGCTTTGAGTTGCAGCCAGTACTGAAAATTTGAAACAAGTGTGTGAATGCTTAATATTAAACAATATAAACATACAAAGGTACAATGGAATAAAATATACTCTAGAGTGGGACCTAATCATTGGCGTCAAGCTAGACTATTAGGCACATGGTCACTGAAACCCTAAGGTTCAATGGACCAAGAAATGGGTAATAAAAATTAACAATTATCCTAGGTAAACACTAGATCAAAAATGAACGGGCTGGAGGACCAATTTTTATGACAGAATCCAAGGTCAGGGCAGTGGACTGTGAATGATAGTTGGTATTAATACCTACAAATAAATCTTTGAATTCTGTGCATAAAAATACTGATAGCTTGAAGTGTGGTAAGTACGCCAATAAAAGACTAAATGAATCAACAAGATGAGATTTAATAACAATAAAATAATAATAGGCAGATGGCCACATACAAAAACAATTGTAAGTAGATTGAGTCAAATATCTTGGGAAAATTACAACATGTGATAAAACGTTAGAGAAATACAAAATTTAAATGAGATTAGGTCAATGACATTAATGACCATTGAAGCCTGACAATAATCGAAAAGGTAATATTAATGATACCTGAATTGCGAATATAAATTGAGTGCTATAATGAAAAGTTATTGCTGCAAAGTTCAATCTTAATGATTTACAAAGGAATAATAATAAATGACAATGATTTACAAAAGGAATAATAATAAATGACAATGAGCTGTAGCTAGTGCTCAACAAATAGAATACATTAAAATATAGGCGGCATAGGCCTTCTCAGTAATTTGAATGTCAAGATAGACATCAACAAAACAATTAATAGGCGTCATTGGCCTCAGAAAATCACTTGTAAAGCCAAGGGTAGCTGTCAAATCCAATGAATTAATAGGCGTCGGTGGCCTTAGTGAATTGAATGTCGAGATAGACATCAATAAAACAATTAATAGGCGTCAGTGGCCTCAGTGAATTGAATGTCAAGATAGACATCAATAGATCAATTAATAGGCGTCGGTGGCCTCAGTGAATTGAATGTCAAGATAGACATCAATAAAACAATTATGTGATACATACGTAAATGAAAATTGAATAGAACGATTTACGTAACCTGAATAAAATTTTGAAGAGGAGATGCAGCCAGGCAGACAGGCAATGAATCTGCAGTACCCAAAGGAACAGGACATCAGCAAGCGATGATGTGATCCGGCCATGCGATGACAAAAATAGTAGCATCCACCACAGCAGGCCAATCCCCCAGTGGAAATGTAGGCAGGAACATGTAGAATCCCAAATGAATAATCCGACTTTCAAGTTGTGGAATTTTTAGAATGATTTCCAAATGGTAGAGATGATGAACTTGAAAGTTTGAGTTACACGAGGTGAAGCCAATTGTTAGAAGAATGGCAATTGAAGCCCACATGAGGTTGTGAACTTGACAAAGTTTATCAGCGTAAATATGCAAAGAAATCGATGAATAGTTGAATCACAATTGAAGAATAGAACTAACGAATTAATTTGCAGAAGTAATTCACACTTTAAAAACGTTCCGTAGATCAAATAAATAGCGATAAACGCCCACACGAGGTTGCAATTTTGACAAAGTTTATCAGAGTAAATATGCGAAGAAATCGATGAATAGTTGAATCACAATTGAAGAATAGAACAAACGAATTAATTTGGAAGAATAATTCACTTTTAAAAACGTTTCGTAGATCAGATGAATATGGATAAAAAGTTTAGACCGAGAGCGTAGATGCACTCTTGACTAGGAACCATTGCAAAAGACATGGAAACCGCTAAATGCTCGTTGAAAAAAGGAACATGCCGGATGTGTTAGAAACGTAAGCAACACGTTTACAAACGTTTGGTGAAAAAGTAACAAATATCTAGAAAGTAAGATGCCTAAAGACAAAATAAATTCCAAAAAAATCGAATAGTATAAATATTAAAATTGAAACGACAAATAATAACACGACGAATAATAAGAAAACCAACTTGATTAAAGCAGTGGCGTAGAACCGTGATGTGACGTCACTGGCCAGTGCAGACGGACAAAATGACGACATGATGTCTACATAGTAGCGGAACGAGTAACAAGTGGAACCGTTCCAATAAATGCTTTGTCAGATTTTACACCTGTTATAAATGGTTTCATGTTATATAAGCAAACAAACAATTACAGTTCAAAGATTGCAGTTGATGAAGGTTTCTTGGCCAACACTCTCAGCAGTGACAGACGTGAGTCGACATTTGCTGATAGACGGACTTCCAAGTGCTTTGCAACATTCGAACACCTGGGGAGGGTTTTTCTCCCGTCTCCCCGTCTGTCTGCATACGTCCGTCTGTTTCTGTGTGCGGTTGCCAGCATTGGCTATTATGATCGTTAATTTTGAAGTAAAATAAAAATTGTATTTTTGAACCGTTAACACTTACTGTTGTTGTATTCTTGATATAAACATCAATGACTGATAATGACCCATTCCAAAGCCAGTCAGAAGTGCCAGCAATCCGGCGTCTATGGTGTTTGGCATAGACGCATCTTCTACTGCTGATGGGACAATAGTCTATTCCTATCTGTTTCTGGTCGACTTTGTAGGGACCCTGCACATTCGACGGAAACCAATAGAATATTAGCATTTACATGAAAGGTCTCACTATAGAAAAACCAAATCAAGTATGTGTCAATTGAATTATGTATTTACAATTTTGAAAATTCATATTTTAGGGAGCTTCTATCTGTAGCTTACTCTACAGTTAAAAATCCATCATGTAGAACTTTGTCAAGAAAGAACCTTCAAAAACAAGCCACCTTTTAAGACTAAATTGAATAAGTTGAGACTCGGCCCTCCACCCGACAAAACATCAACGTTCCCAAATCACGTGGAAGTGCGACTTTTTCAAATTTATAATTCAACCAGACAGATCTTAATGTAGAATATCATCCCACATATTACAGTAGTGATGAAAACGTTTCAGAGTTTAAGGAATAAATTAATTTTTTTCAGTTAATTTGAAAAATTTCGATAGTATGCTTTTTGTTTTGTATATGTAACTAAAAATAATAATAATGTCGAGTGACCTGGCTGGCTCAGGTCTGGTGTCAGAGTTCTCAGGTCGCAACTGATCAATTTCAGGGCCTCTGACATGACCTAACGACTGCTTTTCAGGCAGCCGGGACCGACGGCTTCGTGTCCATCCGAAACACGGGAGTGGCCCGAGATAAATATCTATATGTAACTGGCTGTGGTTCTTCTTCTCTTCAATTATGTTATGCCCCGGTTTTTCTGCAACTCCAATTAAATATTACCTCTTATCATATCGCTTTTGAATCCTTGGTTGGTTGGGAGCTTACATAAATTCGTTCATTAAAATGCCCAGATAATCATTATGTCTCACAATAATTTCTCCAAGGATCAAAACCCATTTCAGAAAATTTCTCAACTCTTATCAGTTGAAACCTGAAAGGCAAGACATGGAAATGCACAAAAAACTACCATGATACACTCTCAATATTCACAGCATTACAATAATAATATTGTAAATTCTATACTATTAAACGAGCAATTTCTGTTTAGATGGTTATATATTTTAGTCCAGTCACTATATACATTGGTGCATGCAATTTATATTGTAGTTCTGATTTTCTAATATATTTTTTTGGTACATAAGAGAAGTCCAGAACCAATTTCTTCATGCAAAATTTCCTTGTGCTAGATACAGAGTGGCCCAAAAACCTCGTATTCTCGGCTCATTTTCGAGTTTTCAGCTATTTCTGCCAAATCTCGTAATCGGACAGAAAACTTTGCTCACGCCTTTTTTTCACAAGACATGTAGCTTTGAATATAGAAATTGGCCATGTTTTGTGTATTGTAATATGGGCTTAAGTACACTCAACAATAAATTTTTCATTTTTCGACCGAATTTGACTTATGATGCATGATTTTGGACCGCCTTGACGAGCCGAGAAGAATGAAGTGTGGTACGATGAAATCTGAGCATTGTGTCAAAGGTTATAAGTGTTTGAAATGTTTATCCTTGAGGTGACCTGAAGCACGCCTCTCCACTAGGAAATACTGAAATGGAGTGCATCTAGCGGGTGATTCTCATAGAACATGGTCTCATAAACTTATGTCATTGTGCGAAATATCAATGTGAGGACAATATAGTTGGTGTTGATGGTTGAAGCTGAAAATTAGGTGTTTATCACAATACAAGGAGCATTGTTGTCAGGTGTACCTGGAAATCTATTTGAGATAGAGCGCTTTCCCTGCTCTCAGATTGTAGAGCAGAAAAATACGCCTATAGAGGGGATTTTGAATTATGCATCTAAATGTCAACAATCGGAAGATATTGTTGATCAAAAACTAAAATTCTTTAAAATTGATTTTTCCTTCAAATTTCACTCATTTTTGAAAAATCATAACTCAGTACTCATTGGAGATAGAGAGTTCCGAATGATCTCTTTTTATTGAGAATTTCATGATATGAAAAAAAAGGCGGGAGCAAATTTTTCTGTCCGATTATGAAATTTGGCAGAAATAGCTGAAAACTCGAAAATGAGCCGAAAATACGAGGTTTTTTGGGCCACTCTGTATCTAGCACAAGGAAATTTTGCATGAAGAAATTGGTTCTGGACTTCTCTTATGTAACCAAATGATATATTAGAAAATCAGAACTACAATATAAATTGCAAGCACACCCCCTTTTTATGTCTATATTGACTGGACTATCTGTATTTGACCAGATCTCGAAAACGGCTAACGATTCTCACGAAATTTAGAAGAAAGTAGGTTTATGATATAAACATTCGATTGCACTAGGTCTCAACCATGGGACAACTCGCTGAAAGACATTAAAAGGATAAATACGTCCTTGGGAAAACAGCTGGAAATTTTGACGTCTGTTGATGATGGAAATGAATTAGCGAGTGCATGTGTGTGGAACTGAGACAAAATTATGACTCAGCTGTTGAACTTTTGTAATCATTCAATTACCTGTTGTACAAGAACCGGTTAAATTTTAATCCTGATTAATTCCAGTAGAACCAATCTGATAAACTATCTTTTTTAAATGGTCTTCTCTGATTTGGATTAAAATTTAACATGCTTTTGTGAGAGAAATTTATGCATTCCTCTGGAAATTGATCTCAATCCACTTTGATTAGATAGAACCTTTCTGTATGAACTATACATATATATTATGATTTCTTCTTTTGTAATAAATTTAATATGTTTTTGTACTCCAGAGCGGAGCTCGGTTATAATAATATTTGTCATATTAATTATGTAAACGAATTAATAATGTCGAAAGAATGAAGTTTGGCTTCTAAAATCATACGAGATTATAGTGATTTCAATTGTAAGTATTAAGAATACAGTACCGTAGTGCTTGCTTCAAATCACTTTTGGATCGACGTACGCTTTTGAATGGAAAATAAGCCATTGTTGGCAATATTAAGTCCAATTATATTTAGAAAAGCTAGTGATGAAACAACTGGTTGTTAAATAATGACTACAAATCAGTTCAAGTGAAAATCAATAGTATACATTAGTATGCATTATATTTCAGTCCTATTATTATTTAAACTATATCTATATTATTCTTAAATAATGTCGCTTGTTATTCTTATGTTGTCTTACCATGTCAAATATAGAACTTGCTTCTACATTAAGACTTAGAGCAGTCAGCCAAACTAAAATGATTTGATAATACTTCTTCATTATAGGAACAATGACAACAAACCTTGCACACGACTTATGAATGAATAGAGGACTTGGCAGATTCGTAGATTGAATGACATAATCAATAAATCTCTTGAAGCGTATCCGTTTGCGTGAGGAGGATTTTTTTTGTCAAAATTATAAAAATTCAAGTAAAATAGATGAACCTTGATAGATAACTGTTTATTCGATTGAAACAGCAGAGTTTTCCATATATAGTTTCATATATTAGTTCCTCATCATTGATATCATATCATTTTGATAAGGCTCTCTGTACATCTGTACATCCTACTTCAGTTTTTATGATTATCATGATTGTTTTGTAGGCTATAACATTTCATTATTTTTATTGTTGTGGCCAGTAAAGCTGGTAATTATTTTTCATTTTCCTGGAACATTATTTTCAATCATAGGGAAAGTATAGTTCAGGTGCTTCCACTTCTCCATTATAATAAATAAGAATTTAGGCCTAATTGATTTTATGGGATTATTATTGACAAATTACGCTTATTAGTCCAGTCAAGGAAAGGTTATAGAGGGAAAAGTTGGGAAGACAATTTTTGACCCCGCAGTTCTGTTTAGGGTAGTAAGGAGGTAAACATATCAAAAGCCCCCACCCCTACTCACTGTGCTAAGGGGGTGGAGGTGGTTTGAAGGTACCATTTCTTGGTTTCTCGAATAAAACTCAAGAACTATATATCCTAAGAACTTCACTGTCATATAACAAATTAAAGCTTACATAATTTCCTACAATATTCATCCTACAAATTTTTTCATATCTCCTCTAGTTCTCGAGATATACGCTCTTGAAGGTGTGACATTTTCTAAAAAAAACCCGTTCGCCACCAATTTTTTTATTGCTCTTATAACTTTTTTAAAATCGATGGGAAAAATCCATGCTGATTATGAGCTTGTAGAGCATTGAATTCTCTTCAATTTGATGTATAATTTCACACACTTACGAATTTCCCTACACCTTTTTTTGCAACAATAGACCAATTGACAAAGGAATTTGGAGGGGATGTTTCAAACAAGATTTTCGACTTTGCAGCTCTGTTGAGACTAGTTAGGAGGAGAACATATCAAAAGTCCCCATTCCTAACTCATGTGCTAAGGGGATGAGCGTGGTTTAAAAGTTGCATTATTCAGCGTTTGCTTCGACGCTCATATCTTGAGAACAATGCGTTCAATCGACATAACTAACTATTCGAAAATAAAGCTTGCTGAATTCTCTACACTTTTTGTTCAGATTACAAAAAGTAAAACAAATTTGGGGAGTCCGGTCTGCATGCGATGAACTGGAAAACTTCCAAAACTAACTTCACTCATAAAAGTGTTGTAAAATCATTAATAATGAGTAGGTTAATAATATTGATTGTAAATTGAATGGCGAGTGCCTTTGTTAAATAATCGTTCCAATAATGTTTATTCAATAACACGTACTCTCATTGGAATGCGATTTTTTTATTGGGATGTGCTAGCACAAGTTTTAGACTTGTTAGTTTTAAGAAAAATGATGATGATACAAAAAGAGTTTCTATTTTTACTCATGAAATAAGCATTATATAATTTAAATACATCATATTTATTTTAATATTATTTAATGCAGTTGAGAAAACATTAATTTGTTTGAGAATGTAAGCATCAAGTCTGCTTAATTATATATAGAGAATGAACAATGGATAAGTTGAACTAGTTAAGAAATTATTGTTAATGAAGAAAGTATTTGTCAGTTACTTATTTCTCCCGAGTGCTTCGTCATTTTATATGTAAAAATATTATTTTCAATACACATAGCTATTTCAAACTCCCTGTTTGAAAAGTTTAGCCATAGGTGTGGAGGATGGCTCTCCCTAATATTTCCAATTACAAATAGCACATAATTATAAGGTCGAAATTTTCCTGTTCTTTCTCCTGTGTATTCTCAAATGATTCCTGTCACTTGATCGTTTCTTATTTCATCGCAACTTATTATTGTAAGTCCCGGTTGCACAAAATCCGGTTAAATTTTAACCGTGATTAACTCCACCAGAACCAATCAGAGAAGGCGTTTTTGAAAAGACGGCCTCATTGATTGATTCTCTTGGAAATAATTACGTTTAAAATTCAACCGACTTTGTGCAACCAGCAAAAAGAGTCGTTTGCAGAGTGCCAGCATGTAGTAAATACTCAATGTAGGTGTTCCTTCTTCTGTAGTGACAGTTTAAACAAAAAATTAGCCTAAACTGAATCAAATCAATGCTACGTTAAGCTTTCTTTAATATTATTCATTGTGAGATTAAACCATTTAATTCAATGTAAGCTTTCACTGTGCAAAGGCACTAAAGTCAAGTTTGCTATAATTTCATCCATTTTGAGACTAAACCATTCAATTCAATGTAAGCTTTCACTATGCAAACGGCACTAAATATGGTCTTATTATGCTTTTCAGAAACTTCAAACACCTCTCCATATAGCAAGTGGTAGAGGCTGCCGAAATACGATAGAACTTCTTCTGCAGCACGGTAGTGATATCAACAAACAATGCAGTGTAAGTTCTTTGAAAATCATTTTACCTATAAGTGCAGATGAACATTATATTGGTCAAAGCATACTTTCGTGTGAATATTAACTAAGACTGAAAAAGTTAGTGTATATTGTGTAAATTTTTGTAATTCATAACTTTTAGGCTAGTGTACTTAACATAGGTATTTTGTATTGTTAAACTTGTTTTTGTAAGTTTTTTTTTGGAAGTCCGCAATAACTTTTATACTGACAAAATCTATATAACGAATCATAAATTTTTTATAATCATATAAATCAATAATTATTGTCGAAATCACAAAAAAATCATCCTCTCACAGCTGTTAAATAGCAATTAGAATTTAGAATTCGATATTTGGGTTTGGGTGCTTATAAATAATATCCTTTATGTAGAGATCTGGGAGAGATCTCGGCCTCAAGTCTGATAAGTCAGCCTTGACTTATCTCTCAGCCTAGACATCTCTAAACTTTTGACCAAAGCATAATGAGACAAATCCATAAATACAGCGTTTATCCTGTATATTTAAATATAACATTTCATATTTTCGGCCCTCTGTTTCGCTACTGATAGAGGTCTATATCAAGAAAAATAGAAAATATGAAATTTATTATCGGTCATATTTTAGGCACATGGGAGAGAGATCGCCTTCAGTCCGGCTGACAGATCTAACTGAATAAGGCTGATCTCTACTAATACATAGATAAGACACGCGTGTAAGCAAGAAAAAATATTCAAAAGCGAATAACTGGGCGACTTATTGATAGACTGCTTGATTGAATCACTCACTATCTTCTTCATGATACTTATGTTAGGTATGTTACTAAATATTGTTCTGTGCATCCAATATACAGTATAGGCACCTGTAAGTTCAATTAAATTTTATAAAGAGTTTAAACCCCGATAATCATTTATAAACACTCTGTATCATACCTGTTTCATGTTTATTTATTGATAAGTTGATTCCAATTTCGATAATTAAAATGAACTATCTAATTTGTCCTATATAGGCTACGTGCAAGAAAATTCTTATCAAATTATGAACTCGCCCAGTACATCCATGACGTTTTGCCATTATTCGTGACTCGGAATGAAGGTCGATATCAAGAACAATAGAGAATATGAAATTTATTATCGGTCTCATATATTTTGGGCACATATTTTGGTCTATGGCTCAATCCAAGCTGGAGTCAATATTTTTTTGCTACAAATCTCCAATTTCAAAGTATATTATCTTTATTGTGTTTTATTTTACCCGCCTTTGCGGAGCACCTGCTCATGATATAAACATTGAATAATAGCCTAATTAAATTGTATTTTCTCCAAACAGAACGGTAACACCCCATTACACATGGCTGTGGAGCTGAATGATACTGAAACAGTAGAAATGCTAATCAACAAAGGGGCCAATGTCAACATCATGAACAAGGTGAGTGTACACTTTACACTTTGATTGGTTACACTTTACATTTTGATTGGTTGTACTTTACACTTTGATTGGTTACACTTTACACTTTGATTGGTTACACTTTACACTTTGATTGGTTACACTTTACATTTTGATTGGTTGCACTTTACACTTTGATTGGTTACACTTTACACTTTGATTGGTTACACTTTACACTTTGATTGGTTACACTACACTTTGATTGGTTACACTTTACACTTTTGTTGGTTACACTTTACACTTTGATTGGTTACACTTTACATTTTGATTGGTTGCACTTTACACTTAGGTTGTTTTAGGAGTCATACGGTAGCCTTTAACTATAACAAATAAAGCTGTAGTAGCTATGGTGAAAGTGATATTTTCGAGCTCAAAATTTAAGTGATTTTACTCTATATTTTGTGAATATTTGAAGTTTGGTTTTTGTTTTAACGGAAGTTTCATTATCAATCTATCTAAATTTTAAATTCTTTGTTTTATTCTGATTCATAGTTTCAGATTGAAGATTTGGTGTTGAAATTGAAGTGAACATAGCCTACATATTTGGACGATTTGTTACAAAATCAGGAAATTGAAGAAGTTTTGGGCAATAGCCTGTTTTTTCTTTTCCGACTATTGTATTGTTCGCTCTATCTAATAAATAAATAAATAAATAATAAATAAATAAATGAAGGTTGTATGGCATATTGCTCAATTGAACCTTATGGTGTAGTTATAGACTGACTGATAAATTTGTAATTCAACTGTCGTAACAACTATAACTCTATTTCGCTGTCCTCATATGCTGTAAAGGGTAGAGATAGAGCCAGCGATCCCGAGTCCTTTCCTACAGCGGCAAGACTAGGCATCTAGGCATATATGCTCGAATATATAATCTCATATCGAGTATAAACCAAAAGGTGATCCTTCTATGCTATAATAGACCTGTAGAGTATAAACCAACAGTTGATCCTTTTAGGCTATAATAGGCCTACATAATATTTATAGCCGCTTTGGCTTAGTATAAAATGATTGAGCGCTTCTATACAGAGATTGACTGCTGGTGTAACATTCATATCCAGCAAACATGATTTGATTTCCGCTCAAAAGATAATTTTTAGGCAACAGCCTGCAATATTTGCAGTCGCAGAAGTCTACAGAATGGCTGTTGGTAACTGTTTTTTTTTTTTTTGCTGAGGGTGATGCAAAAAATATATTTTTTTATGTTTGGGTTTCCGTTAAATTTGACAAATTATATGTGAATATAATATTCACAGATCATAGGCCTATTTTTTGCATCACCCTAAGCAAAAAAAAATTTTTTTCTTATGTTTGGGTTTTCGTTAAATTTGACAAATTATGTGAATATATTCACATATCATAGACCTAGGCTACACATATAGTTTTTAAATAAATTATTTCATCATATATTGTACTGTCAAACAAATATCTATAGGCCTATTACCTATTTTATTCATTGAACATTTTCACACCAAAAAGATTTCACACGATCCTCTCTTCCTCTGTAACTTGACTAACAAATTTCTTCCATATATACGGTAATAACCAAAGAAGAATTAAAAAATATATACTGGTTCCTCCAAAACTAAGTCTAACAACCAAATAAGTGGAAATAACTTTTTAATTATTCGGGAACTACAAATCTTTTTCTAATTCATCCGTATAGATAATAGAATTGCTCTCAATTCCCTTATAAATAAACTGCTTTCTATTCTTGATTCTGTATGTGAAAAAATGTTTGACATAGAACTCCAAACTATGCTGCTTAGTGATAATAGCCAACCATGAACTGCACTTAGGATCTCATATCAACTTTATTTTATCTTGTACGTGAATTCATTCAAATTAATTGACATGTGATATTTGAATTATTTCAGAGGAGACAAGCGCCAATACATTTAGCAGCTGAATGTGGCTTCACAGATATCTGCAAATTATTGCTCAATGCTGGTGCCAATATAGCTGAAAAGGAGCAGGTAAATATATTTAACAGTAGCCTTTTATGTTTGTTAGGTACCTACTTTTACTTTCAGAGAAGTATACCTCTATACATTTGTTATTGGCAATATCATGTAAGTCGTCATTATCCAAATACAATGTATTTTAATATAATTATGTCATAATTGTAATTTTATTTCAATTTTCAAGTTGGTCCATTCCTTACCTCCTATCAATTGTTCTGATTGTTTAAATTCAGTAGAAGAACATACCAACTTGGCATACAGATTAATCTTTCAAAATACCGTACATTAATAAATCAGTGTGAAATTATTACAAGCCTTGGCAAATAACACATGTTTGATAGTTTGATTCATTTGAAAAAATGTGAAAATTCCCATCATATACTCCTTTAATTGAACAATAATTACGTTTTATTGTAGACTATATGTCACTATGTATATCCTATATCGATGCAACAGATAAAATTTTATAGTTTACTGAATTATGAACATTAATTAATTCGCTTATCTTTTTTATCATAATCTCATCATCATAATTATGCCGTGAGCTTTAAATAAAATATTTTTTTCCTTATATTATAAAATAAACTTATCCTGGTGTAAAGTTTTTTCGTTCTTCTGTTCTGCTATGCCAGAAGAAGCTTGATAGTACTCTTATTGATCACATTTAATACTCGAAATATGAACTGAAATTATTCTTATGAAGCATCGAATAAATTAATGAATTATGAAATGTAAAGTGTCTAAACCCTTCCTACTCGTGATTAAACAAGGAAAAGATTTAGTAAATCATATTCGTAATTGTTGTCCATTTATATTGTAATTTTTATAAGTTATTTAATTATAATAAGTAAATTATTACAAGGTAATACATATCATAATTAATATTTGCCTATATTTGAGGGTCGAGTTATGAGGAGAGGGCCGGCTACGCCCTAACTTCGCTCACTGGCTTTTGTGATAATAGATAAACAGTCATTCTATTTTATTATTGCTCTATCCTCTATGTAAGTTATATTGTTTCAAATTTTTGTAGTCTACAGCCCTGTTTCTAGGACACTTATTAAATCTAATGGAGCATTAAATCTATATGGGTTGAGTTGTCCATTACTTGGCTTACGTCAATAAGATTTAAGCAAGAAAAACATAGGCCTGATCCGATGAGTGTTTTACTGATTCTTCTTGAACAATATTTCTTGTTGAAAAATTGTAAAACGTTATTTTACATTTGAATTGTTATTAAACTTTGATAAATGCGGGTATAAGGAAGGTTGATTTCAATCTGAAGTATAGTACTTTGTATATTTTGAAGAATTTTTTATTCAATTAATTGGTTCACTTGGGCCCGATTCATTATTTAACTGATTTTATTTTTACAGGGTGGAAGGACACCTTTATACATAGCAGCAAGAGGTAGTTTTACAGCCATAGTAGATATGATTATAAAAACGTCAAGATTGGATTATCCAGAGCCGGTTAGTCCAAAAATTTATTGTTACTCAATTCATTCATCATGATGAAATTTTAATATTAATCATACAATATAATAATGCGTATTGTGTAGTAGCGAGCCTCCATGTTTTACTATTGAAATGAAAGTATTCCTTTCAGAATGTACAGCTACTGATTCAAGATTCAACTAAAAATATACTATGTTCATACGTGTTTTTTCCCTTATAGCTACTCTTGAATATAAATAAAAATAGAAATGTTTCGGTTGATACCATAACTATATCATCATATAGCCGAAACACGTTGTAAGTAAACAATTTTAAAAATATGGTGTGGCGCACTCACACAACTTTCCTTGCTCATATTTGAAACTACGATCAGACTTCTGTATATGTGTATATATAATTGTTTTCAGAGTACTTTTTCTTTGTGTGAATTGTGAAATTCGATGATTTTTTCAGTCGTCATTTTTTTAAAGTCGTCAAAACAGCTGTTCTACAGATGAAATATCTTGACTATGTGCTCTTTTTATGAACTGCGCTACCTACCTACCTCATGCACGAGAAGGAGGTTACTAAGTCCATTTCCCAAGGATGGGGTGGACCCTCCATTGGTTTCCCAGAAAGGAGACTCATGCCAGTTGATAGAGCTGATAAATAACTATACAGGGTATGAATTTGAAAAAAATCGGTCAAGTTATTTTTGAGAAAATCGTGAAAAACATGGTTTTTTAGTAATTATCCGCCATTTTCCTCAAGAATATTACGGAGCTCCTGCAATTTTCCCAGAAAAAAAAACTCATGTCATTTGATAGGGCTTATGAATAGCTATCCATGGTATAAATTTGAAGAAAATCGTTAGAGCCGTTTTTGAAAAAACCGTGAAAAACATGGTTTTTTAGTCATTATCCGCCATTTTTCTCAAGAATATTACGGAGCTCATGGAATTTTCCCAGAAATGAGACTCATGCCAGTTGATAGTGCTTATGAATATCTATCCATGGTATGAATTTGAAGGAAATCATTAGAGCCGTTTTCGAGAAAACCGTGAAAAACATGTAATTTTAGTCATTATCCGCCATTTCTCTCAAGAATATTACGGAGCTCCTAAAATTTTCCCAGAAATGGGACTCATGTCAGTTGATAGGGCTTATAAATAGCTATCCATGATATAAATTTGAAGAAAATCGTTAGAGCCGTTTTCGAGAAAAACATGAAAAACATGGTTTTCTAGTAATTAACCGCCATTTTTCCGCCATCTTGAATTGAATTTTATTGAATTTCTTATTGTCGGATCCTCATGGTATAAGGACCTTAAGTTTAAAATTTCAAGTCAATCGGTTAATTAGGAATGGAGTTATCGTGTTCACAGACATACACACATACACACACACACAGACCAACACCGAAAAATCATGTTTTTGGACTCAGGGGACCTTGAAACGTATAGGAAACATGAAATTAGGGTACCTTAATTTTTTTTGGAAAGCAATACTTTCCTTACCTATGGTAATAGGGCAAGGAAAGTAAAAAGGGTACTTAGATTTCTATTTTTATTTATATGTCCATGCGGTTTGTTTGAAGAAACCCGCTACCATATCCTTATTGACAGAGATCGATTGATTCATCTAGAAGAATGAATAGGAATGCCTCAACATTGAACTACAAATACATGACAGTATTTTTCCCAAAATGTGAAAATGTTTAGCATAGTTTTAAAAAATGTCATGAAGGTCTATGTGTGAGCGACTGTGTGAATCGAGTTGGTATACTTTGTGTTTGTGTTTGTATTGCATGGATGAGAGTCAATTAATATTGAATTATGTTAGATATCTAGGTACTTATCAATTGTTCAAATGAATAGCATGTTGTGATCTATCCACATTGTAATTAATGAAGAGCATTTAATAGCCAGCATTCACGAATGAGCTCAGGCGGTGATGATAACTGACAAAACCTCTTGAACCTCTTCTAGTTCGTGTTATATATTTTACTCATCATCATTATTATACTACGACTATTATGAAAATGTGTTCTTAATATTAGAAAATGAAGAAATAAACATTACTCCTCACTTCAAACATCTTACATTACTTCTAAATTTCAAAACACTAGTCTTTATCCCAATGCTTTGTTCCAATTTGCCCTCGCTCTTATTGAGATTCTTGTTATGAAGTACGTGAACATTTTAGGAATGACTTTGATGCCATTTTCTTGTTTCCACTGTCTTCCATTAAAAAATCAAATAGAATATCAATCTATTCCGGTAAATTTGATTTTTATATTGATATACAGAATGTCTCACGGAAGGTGTAACAACAGCTGAAGCCCATAAATTCTACATAAAATTTGCAACGAAAAATGTTCAGTAACATTAATTTCTGATATCGACCTTAGTTTTCGAGATCTATAGATTTCTCGATAATTTGAAAACGTCAATACAGTAACTATAAAACTACCAGAATCTCACTATAAGGATATAGTTGGAAACAGAAATAAATTTTCAAGTTTCAAGTTTCAAGTTTCAAGTTTTATTGTCTACATCAGCAATACAACAAAATAAAAAAAAATAAAAATAAATAAAAATCTCATCAGATACCTATAACTAACAATTTAAAGATACTAAGCACTTCTGAAAGGTTAATTTGGCACTATATAATAATGTATCATTAATACAGTAGAAATTAACTTTAAACTTATAAGTGCACAACTCATATCAACATTTTGGAATAATGGTACTGATGGTGGAAATGAACCTTAACATTTTATGTGAGAACCGATGCAAACAAAAATACTATTCACAAAAGAGCTTCCGCAAAGCCCTTGTCCGTGAATAGGAGTTTGAATAATGGGACATATGAAAATGATATGACACATACACACACGCATTCACACAGTCATCAATATTCGACAATTGACACATCGGAGCATTCCCCTCGTTACTTATATCTCATAGTGATATAAACTTCATGTGAACAGTGGGGAGGAAATCTTATTTTCAATAAGATTCATACAAATCCTGTAAATTTGTTCCTTTACAAATCCTGTGAATTTGTTCCTTTTTTGAACTTTTAATGAGCGTTCAAACTGTTTGAAATTTGGCTTTGAACTCGACAAAAAATGTACTTTCTTAAACTTTGAGCGTTCATAAAAAGTTTAAAGACGTCAAACAAAAGAGCAATTTATATGAATCTCATAGGTAATTTCTCCTTTTTCCAATATTATCCTTAATATTATAGTTTGACTAATATTTTTCTAGCTATTGACGTTTTTCAAAAATTTACACTGTCTTCAGAAATGTTCTGGAACTTCTCCATATATGATGCGGTGAAGAAGTGATTACTCAAATATTGCCAAATCCACAAAAATGAGTTTATTTAAAACCAGACTCGAGTTTCAAAGCCATACTTGGCATCATATACAAGTCAACCAATCAATAACTTTTATTGGAAATGCATTTTCACATTGTTGGGTCCTGCTAAACCCGTGGGTTTTTCAGCAGGTGCCATATCAGAACAAAATTATTCACAGCGTTAAATTAATATGAAGTATGAATGAAATAAAATAATTACAATCATAAGAAATATAATAATTAGAAATAAAAAGGAATAGAGTTAATAAATATCATTATGAGTATATGAGTTTCCATTGAAGATAATGCCATGTATGACGTCGGAACTAGAGTATGGTTTTAAATAAACTTATTTTTGTGGATTTGACAATATTTGAGTAATCACTTCTTCACCTCATCATGGAGAAGTTCCAGAACATTTCTGGTCAGTGTTCATTTTTGAAAAACGTCAATAACTAGAAAAATATTTGTCAAACAATATAAGGATAATATTGGAAAAAGTAAGAAATGCCTATATTTTTATGTAGATTTGACAATATCTGTGTAATCAGTTTTTCAAAAATATCGAAAGTAATTTATAAATAAGCACAAAGCAATGTTATTATAAAAGCACTTTATTTTATATGTTGTCAACCCATTACAGAACACACACACGCACACCTCCAGTGCCATCATCATCTGACAGTGTCACCAACCTCTCATTAGATTCATAGATTTCGAAAACTAAGGTCGATATAAGAAAAATTTACTGGGAATTTTTCGATGTAAATGTGATCATGTGGAATTCATGGTCTTCGGCTGTTACACCTTCCGTGGGACACACTGTATATGATTTGGAGATATATATTCAAATATATCATTTTTATGAAATATTCCAATGATAGTGAAATAATAGGAAATACTTTTTCGCTAATTTTCCGTTTCCACTGATTTCTGTGAGAAGTGTATAGTTGTGATTGTAAATATATTGTATAGTTGTATCTTGGTAAATCTAATATTTATATTGATATGTATTGATAATACATACTACATTCTTCTCCAATACTTCCCTTTTCTTCTCCTCTTCACCCTTCATTCCTTACTTTTATACCCTGTACCTGCGTATTACAAGGGAAACCATAGTTGGCTAGGTATTTTTCCACCTTTCTTTCTTTTCAGCACACCCCGCCGCCATGAAGCCTGTTTTTGTATTTTATTAGAAATTTATTTTTGATTGTGATTTTTTTGTGTTTTGATTCATTTTATGTATATTGTATTGTGTTGATTTGAATAAAATTATTGATTCTTGTTAATTTATTTCAACATTTGTGTGTGTGTGTGTGTGTGTGTGTGTGTGTGTGTGTGTGTGTGTGTGTGTGTGTGTGTGTGTGTGTGTGTGTGTGTGTGCTTAGGAAGATGAGAGCGCAGACAAGGATACCGGAAGCGGGGGTGGCGCGGACGTGACACTGAGCCTCGTGCGGCAGCGGAGGCGGCGAGTAAAGCTGGGTGGGGGCGGTGGTGGTGGGGGCGGCGACAGGGAGGCGGCGAAGGAGGGAGGAAGTGGCCGGCTGGCGGCCATATTCAAGAAGGTGGCCTATCACAAGCTGGACAGCGCTGACTGGAAGAAGCTGGCCCTACACTGGGCGTTCACCGACGACCAGATCACGGCTATCAAACATCAGTATACTGGTCAGTTCAAATCAATACAAGTTCCATCATGAATCACAATTGAGAAAAATTCTATAGGCTATACGTTTTTGGAGACCAACGAGTTTTTCAACATGAGTATCGAATGCATCACCCCACAACTCAATAACATATTGAAATTAGAAATGTTCATAAGCAACATTTTTCTTATACGAGGTGAATCAAATGAAAACCTTAGAAGTGTTATATATTATTTATTTCGACAACTAAGTAAAACTTACATTTACCATTATTTGAAATAGTCTCCTTGAAGTGTTATGCAAGTGTTCAACCGCTTTGGAAGCGAACGAATACCAGTTTGAAGAATTCTTTTGGTTGTGCCTGTAGCCACTCATATGCACCGCGATTTTAACTTCTTCATCACTTTGGAAATGCTTGCCATCCATTGCATCTTCATGCCTTCCGAACACATGGAAGTCACTAGGAGCGAGGTTTGGAGAATAAGGTGGGTGAATTAGGCATTAAAATTTGATAAATCCTGGATAGTTTGAACCGAGAGACGGGCTGTATGTGGTCGGGCGTTGTCATGCTGTAACAACACACCTGAATTACAAATCCTCGCCGTTTACTCCTGCTTGCTGGCCGAAGTTGATTTTTTAAGCGATTTAAATAAGAGGTACTGTTTACCGTCATTCCCCTGTCAATGTATTGCTCCAAAATTACTCCGTTTACATCCCAGAAGAAAGTCAGAATGAGTTTTCCTGCTGATCGCTGAGTTCGGATTTTTTTTTTGTTTTGGCGATGAGCTATGGCACCTTTCCTTACTTGCTCTTTCTGTTTCTGGTTGATGGCAATGTTTGTTTCTGGACAAACATGAATCACGATACTGTATTGTCATCCTGCGATGAATTTCCATTGGTTTGAAACCTTAACTGCTCAAGAAACGTATGACTGATCGCTGATCTAACGCGGTGCATATTGATAATGGGGCGGCCATATTGCAACTGAAGTCACCGCTAGTTGTGTGTAGCAAGGTCACTTAACGCACCTGGTGGTCATTGTGTAAACTTAAACAAACATCCCTGCCAATTACCGGATCAATCCTATAACTTCTCGGAACTTTACAGCACTTTTAAGGTTTTCATTTGATTCACCCTCGTATCAAGCTCTTAAATTTTATAGAAATTTTTATGGATCATAGATATTCTATTACATCTGGATATAAAAATCCAAGTATAGATTCTCGTGTACCATTTGAATATTTTTGACTTGAAAATGGCATTAATATTTTGAAGCATGTTGTGAATAGAAGTTTTTAATAAATTTACTTGAATTTTTTCAAATTCCTGATAAATTCAATTATTCAATTATTTATTGCCAAAAAACAACGTAACAAATCAAAGGTTAATAATTCAAACACTTATCACAAGAAGATAAAATAAAATTAACTACCCAGAACTAAAAAACTTGAATTGTTTCAGGCGGCACCAGCAAAAGAAAAGTCAAATATGAAAGTAACCCTCACCAAAAATTTAATAATCGATATCTTTATTTCACCTAATATGCTGGTTTACTGAAATTCCCAGATATCTGATGGATTGAACTCGTACTAATGGTATTTTCCTCATGTGCCACCACATTTATCATTTGATTTATGTTACTATTGTTTGATTTCTTAATGCTCGAACTTGAATAAATTTATGGTTATCCAATAACTGTGGGCGAGAATGTAATGTGTTTTGTTTTATTTGCATTTAGAGTCAATAGGTGTTCTTGAAGCCATTTTTGAACTTTTTTTCAATTATTGTTGGCATAATCAAATGTTTCTGCCAATATTTACCCACTGAATTGGCATTATTAATGTTTCCACTCACTGGAAATTAATGTGGTGTAATCTCAGAAGACAGAGTTGTGCTATTTTCAGCAGATTATTTACATAGATGAGGAATAGCTGGGATAGAACTGATCCTTGAGGGATTCCAAATTTTGAAGTGAAACTAATATCTGTATTTTTGTTTAAAGTAAGGTATTGCTTCCTATTTGCCATTATATAATGGCATAATTGGCTAAATCCGGTCGTTTCTCAGAAAAATAACAAATGCAATAAAAAAAAAGTCTATTATAACTTTTTTAATGTACAACATGGATATAGTAATTGTCTAATGGTCAATTAAGGCTCAACTCACACTTACGCGACTCAGGTCGAGAAGAGACTCGACTCTAGTCGAGAGCATGTGTTTTCAAATGGTGACAGTCGCGGAGACTAGAGTCGACTGGTCTGAGTCACCATTTGGAAAAACATGCTCTCGACTAGAGTCGAGTCTCTTCTCGACCTGAGTCGCGTAAGTGTGAGTTGAGCTCAACTCATTCATATCAAACGAAAATCGTTTTAGACTTTTTGAAGTTTTTTATATTTCAATGATTACTGGTATATTTCTAGGTAAAGACAGTTACAAGGAGCATTGCCATAGGATGCTGTGGATTTGGTACGAAGGTCTTGAGCCCGAAGTCGATCCGATCAAGGAGCTCTGTGACAGTTTGGACGCCATTGAAAAACGCAAGGTTTCTGGTAAGATTCACTGCTCAGCAAAATATTCAAACAGCATAAAGTGGAATGAAGCAAATAAGAAAATCAAGTAGGGTAAATCAGGAAAGAAAAAGAGATTGATCAAACAGCTATCCTTATGAAGATTTTAGCACAGATAAACCTAATATTTGACTATATATACAGTATAAATATATCGTTATTAATAAGCAAAAATACTGTACCTCCATATAAGACAGAATAGAGTAGGCCTACCGTACCTAATAAAAGTTTTGAAATATTGTCCTTTTCTTCTACTGAAATAGTGTGTATTGATAGTGGGAGGTATGATAGTGACAGTATCAGGTGAGTTCCGAACCATTATTGGGGAATATACAGTGAAATGTATTGTCTCTTTTATGCTTAGGGCTACTTGTAATATAAATAGAAAAAATATCAGTACCCTTTTTAAAGTATTTTATCACAACAAAAATAAAACTTGAAAATGGCATGAGTTGAAACATGTTGTGATAAAATAATTTAAAATAGGCTACTGAGATTTTTATTTCTATTTTATAGTAAAAAGTATGTATAATATCTGTAAACAAACAGAAAACCTTCAAGTAGACCAAAATTTACCAGAAATAACCATCAATCAGAATTAATAATGTTAATCTTCAAGTAGTAGACCAAAAATATCCATATATCAATCAGAATTCTTCGAGTCAGAATGAGTGGAAAAAACTATGTATCAATTGCTCAAAAACCTGTTAAATTTTAATCATGAATTCACCACTAAAACAATTCGAGAAGCCTTTTCCGATTGGTGCTCATCATGGCATTAAATGATTATTAAAATTTAACAGTCTTTCGTGCAACCGGGCAATAGAGTTGGAATCTTGAAATTATTGTCAATAATTGCAAATACTTACTGAAGAACATATACATTTCTAGAGAATTTATCTCTGAAAATAATTATGTCTCTTGAAGTTATTCAACTCTCATGGACTGGAACAATTTTGTAGTTATGCTTTTTGTAGATGCTTGGATAGGAAAGTTATTCATGAGTTTTGCATTAGTCAAAACATACGAATTGTTCAAGTAGCTGTATTGCATTGATCGAGGGATGTGTCAATAATTAATGAAAAATAGAGGTTTTCTTGAATATTAATTTCCCTAACATAATAATTGATTCTCTGCTCTTTTTCAGATTATATCAGGAGGAAAGTGAGAGAAGAAGAAGAGGAAGAAGAACAGGGCACAGGAGTTGGATGCAACAAGACAATTTCCAGGTGTAAATGGAAACGTTGCTGGGCTCTTAAGCATTGCCACATCTTGTAGCAGATCTGTGGCACCTCTTTAAGCAGCTGATTTTCCATCGAATCCTGCCGAAATCAGCTGTAATCCTCGCTAAATCAGCAGATTTTTATTCTCTCCTTGCTTATTCCTCGGATGTGACCTTGCATGAATCATTCAATTTTCGTATTGAACCGTGTGTGAATAGAATTTGATCCTCGCTTAATCATGTAATGGGTTTTATGTGATCGTGGCTTAGGCTTAAATGCTTGATTTCAAAGAAATCCTCACCTGAAATTAACCAATCTTTATCGCAATCTTGGCTGAGCGTGCAGTATTTCAATGTGATTCTCTGTTAAATCAGCTAGTTTTTATGTGATCCTTGCTGAAATAGGTATCTGGTTTTCAATGTGATCCTGGTCCGTCACTCAATGAGGGATAAAAAAACACTTTCCTCATATAATATAAATACATAAATATTTTAGAAGAATTCCAGGCTTTTATAGTATCAGTTTGTATGCTATTCCATTGGTGTTAACGTCTCTTTTACTGCCTCATAGAAAATGTTAATGTCTCATTCAAAATAACTTTTTCGTTATCAGTATACTGTCTATAATGAATAGGAATGTGCAACCAGTCTTTCAGTAATCTCATTGTTCTCTCGTTATTTGTTATCATAGCCTATGGTAATGTTTCTGACACTTTGAATGTTTTCAGATTTCCTATATCTACACCTTTTCCAACTGTATTTGAGAAATTATCAATTGTAATTGAGAATAGTCATTTATATTTGAGAAAACTTCAGATATAAATGGGAATAGTCAATTGTGTTTGAGAAGTCATCACTTGTAATTGAGAATAGTGAATTTTATTTTGAGAAAGTATCATTTCAATTAGAGAACATACAATTTGAAATCGAGATGTTGTCAGTTGTAATTGGGAAATGATTTTAAAAAAACAGTACTTCCAGTACCTACTTATATTTTTCATAACTGTACTCATATGAAATAATATGATAATATATTTAATATTCCAATAAAACGTTTAGTTTTTGAATAAAACATTGTTTTCAAGCCCCAACATCCATTGAAGAATTGCCGAATTGTTTGATCAAGAGATTCAATTGATTGATGATAAAGTTCAACTTTAACCAAGGAGATTTCTCTATAAACATAGAGAATTTGATCTTCATCAAGTGCAATGTTTCACAAAATGTTTGGAGACAAAAGTCGCGTTGCCAATAGAAATAATTCTCATTAATCATTCGTAAACAGTACAGGGGAATACCTTCACCATTGAAAATATTAATTTTCCCCATGCGAAGCCTATGATGGTAATTGGAATACTGTGTATGTAAGTACAGTATCCTTTCCTGCTCAAATCAAACCTGCCCTGTAGGCTACAGAAGAGTCACGACATGTCAATTGGAAATTTTTTTCATTTTCAATTGATATATTCTCATTCACATTTGACAATTTCTCAAATACAATTCACTATTCTCAATTACACGTGATGACTTCCCAAATACAATTGACTATTCTCATCTACATCTGACATTATCTCAATTAAAAGTGATGTTTCTCAAATACAATTGATACTTTTTCAAATTAACTTGATACGGTACTTTCTCAAATAGAAATGGAAAAGGAGTAGCCTATCATATATAGGTTGAAACGTAGCCTGGTGATTCTTTCGACCTCAATGGAAGGCTAATCTATTCCAAAGTTAGCTGGTCCAAATAGATTCCTTTGGCTAATTATAAGGTTGTTAAAACCTATTGTTAAAACCGGTTGACTGATGAAAAGTTGAACAAACTGCAATCAACTTAAATTTCAAAGTACTGTAAAACATGAAATACTTTTTGAAAATATAGTCAATGTTGAAATACATTAGCCTACGGTAAATTGAGTTTAAAATAATCAATAGATTATTCAATTGATGCTGAAAGTAAGAATAGAAGAGAAGCCAACCAATAGAAGAGAAATATTATTCATTTCAGATATCAATACTCAGGTCTAAACCTCTACTCAGGTCTCATTAACACTTCATATTACGAAAAAAATTAGAATCAATATTCATAAAGGATAAAGTACACCTATAATATTTTAATGAACCTTGACTGGCCCAGTAAACATCCTTATTAAAGGATTGAACAAGAGTTCAATGGATTGTTTAAAATTAAAAGTCCAAGCTGTTTATGAGCTCAATACAGTGAAGACCTAGTCAAATCAGACTTCTAAATAATAAAATAATTTAGTAATACAAAATTACAATATTCTCATCTTGAAATACTTTATGAAATAGGTACTCAAAATCAGTAATCTAAAATTGAAATGTTTTCGAAATTAAAAACTTGGAAAAAGTAATTGAATGTGAGTTTACCGTAATAAATATAAAAATGATATGCATAAAATGAATTAAGAATCATGTTAATAAAATACTATAAGCACGATAACATAGAACTAATGCAATTTGTAAATCACAGAGAACACAGTAATATCAAACAAATCAAATTTATTTAATCCCAGCTCCTTCATATTATCCAGTAAAAATAAATCACTAAAAAATGTGGAAAATATAATATTATTGATGCTACCTTATCAAGCAGCATTTTTACTAGAGGGTTTCTATAGATTTTGATCAACGAAGGAGAAATTTGATTTGCAGATGGTTCAGTTAATTAATCTAGTCGAATAAGTTGAGTGTAAAATAAGTTTCTAAAGCTAAATGTAAAGGATAGAACCAGAGATAAGCTTCAATATGAAGAGCTTGGAGTTATAAAGATCCGTCCAAACAAGGATATTGTTGTAGGAGAAAGCTTTATATACTAGTCTAAAAAACTAGTCATGAAAAATTTCTATCTTTTTTTCAGTATGGTTACATAAAAAAACCGTATTGATATAATTTTTCATATCGTTAAAACGTTGAAATATCAAAACCTGAAGAAGATTCCAGATTCTTCCAACTTTACTGTATTTTATTATTAAAAAGCTATAAAATACGAATAGTTTTATCTCTCATGAATTTAAATTTGATTTCGCAGCCTCAAGTTTTAAACCTGATTAAATGTAGTATGAAAAAAGAGAAGTTTCAATTGATTTCCAAGATAATGATATGAAAATAATTGGAGAAAATACCTCCAGTCAATTAAGGTGCCTTGTTTCTTCTATTTCCAATCTCATTCCCCATCACGATGGGAATTTGTGTAAAAAAATTTGAAAGTAGCCTTCTATCACAAAAATGTAAAATATTAACAACTAACTGAAAAATTAACAAGACACAGTTCTTGTATTGATAAATAGTACAGATTGGTGCCTTGATTCCATTCCTCTCCATTATTTCACCTCAGCATCCACATAAGTATTTTCACTAAAAGATAGGAACATAATATACAAATCATAATAAAAAAGAGACATATAATAGTAGAGAGTGAATAGAATACATCATTGAGCTGCTAAACATCTTCATCTTAATTAAATTAACTGATTCTAAATAACGATAATTAGCGGTAATGACTATCACTTGAATTTAAAAATGAATTATGAAAGAATATCAGTAGAATAGCCAACTTTTCTTTGAAAAAGAAATGATTTCAAAAGAAGTCTGAAATTTTGATACTGTTTCCATATGGGATCATAATACTCTGCATTTAGAATATATTGGTAAAGGAGGAGTGACTGTAAAAAAGAATAGAAAATTGTACGAATACGAAATCCGACTTTTGTATATTTCAATCGTATCTGAAAGATCTTTCAAAGTGACAATTGCATTTCTTGAAGGCTTGAAATCTCTGGAAATAGGAGACAAGTTTTTGAGAATGTTTGGCCTTTTCTGAAAATTTGTGGACAAATAATATTACATGTTACAGCCTGCTACCTCATAACGCATAATTCATATTAGAAAAACTTTTGAATTCACATGATATTCAATTGAATTATAATAAATTCCTATTAAACTAGGACCGTACCATAATATATATGCACACGGTACTTCAACGTACATGAAATTCCTAATTGCAATATTGGAATGAGATTATAGTACGGAATGCATGAATGGAAAGCTCTAAAATTCACATGATTGAATTTCTATTAATTCCTATAACATTTGAAAGGTATTTCACCGTAGCCTACTTGTTAATCCTACTTGCAATATTGCAATGAAATTAATAGTACGGAATGCATTTATTTTAAGTTAGGTACAGTAGCTTCGTATATTATGGAACTGAAGCATTCGGAAGCACTTGAATTGTTAGTAAGTTATTTCCTTATTGAAAAAATATTATTTCCAATATTGGATGTATTCTGTTTATAGTGAACATCTTCCAATATGCATAATATGTATCTCCATACAGGTATAGCTTAGTTACATGTCAATACTTGATGGAATTAAAGATACCTATTTTTGAGTATATGCTGTTGAAAAAAGGAATGAAATAAAGTTAATATTCTCTGCACTCCAACACACCATTGATGAATTAAACAATCATTGAGGAAATAAAATACAGTATTGAATAGGATATAGTTGTATATCATGCTTGAATTATGTGTCCTTAAAATCTTCTATTGCCAATATTCCTGTTGCATAATATGATTGCTATATATATATTTGCTATATGGTTGTTATCCAGCTATAATATTTAAGAGAATTTATAATAATATTGCACTTTATTTTCAAACTTTCCAGAGAATTAATTGTTGTATTCCTAGAAGATTATCCTTGTTATTTCTTCTTTGATTGTGCAACTAGAGACATATCGATTAATCCAATTTATTGTGATTGTATTTATAATTTCAATTGTACATATTTGTAATCGAGTTATAATATGCTCAGATTTTTAAAACTAAATAAATATTTTAATTGTCTGTTGTTTCTATTCTTTGACCATAACCAACTTAATTCAATTGAGCATATGGAAATAATAAAACGAACAGATTACCTTCACGTACCGTATTACCATGTCGTTTGTTCTGCATAAGATGAAGTCTGAAGCATTATTATTACATTGGGGAGCTCAAAAAATCTGTATTGTTGACATCCTACTGTAGCACTTTATGAGAACTCAAATCTATTACCTGCTGCAATATATTTTATGCATTTCTTTATAGAAAAGTAGCATTTGTACGGTACAGGTTGCATTTGACTGTATACTAATTTTACTCTATTATTAGGCTGATTATATTACACTTATGTGAAATGAGTAAACAGAGTGGCCAAACCTTGTTAAATGGTTTTATGGGACAAAATGAAAAGAAAATCAAGAACAACAATTTTTCTAAAAACGCTTCGTTTACCAGATATCCGCCATTTTTTATTTGTACAAAATAATTTAAACTTAGGATCAGTTTTTGACCAATTGGGTTCATATTTGGAATGTTTCATACTTATTAGGTGAAGACCTAATTGATGAAACATAACAAGATTAATAGGTGAATAGAAACGATACAGTATTGTCAGTTCCACATAATTTTCAATGCATTAAGGCATCAAAATCATCTTTAGGCAGGCATCTTCTTCAGACAGCATCTTCTTCAGGCAGCAGGCAGGAAGACATATTCTTCATTAAGGCATAAAATAATCTTCAGTAGTCTTTTTTGGTTAGACAATCTCCCGAGACGAAGAACTATTAATTGGTTAGACAGTCTAATCAAAAAAGACCGAAGATGATGTCTTAGGTCATTGAAACTCAATTTTGGCTCAAATAAATTATGTGGAACTGACAATATCGTTTCTATTTCACCTAACTATGGAGAAAATCCACAATATTTCTGTTCATAGTGTAAATAACCAGATTAGTTTGACAATACATTTCAAAATGGCGGACATTTTCAATGATAACTACCAGAAAATTGTAACTTTTGTCGAAAAATGGTGAGAATTCTTCAATTCAGATCTTCTAATTAGAAATCGAATGATTCAACTGCCAAAACAATCGGACGACGGATACCTACCACCACAGCATTGATCAGTAGATCTCTTATATTACAGATGGAATTAAATAGAGAATGCACTGATTCAAATGCTAATTAATATATAATATACTAATATAATGAGCGCTGCTATCCAGATATTGTCAGTTTGGTGTAAGCATTCCTGACTGGCAATTGGGAGGTACCGGGTTCGATTCCCGGGCTGGCAACTAATTTTTGGATAGTAGTTCTCATCGAATTTCCATCTAGCTGTTAACCCTGTTGTCAATGTCTGCAGTAGCAGAAGTCTTCGGGGTGATTTGCAGCATTTGTTTGGGATTTTCGTTAAATAATAATTATATCTCTTATATTCTAATAATATATATCATTTTATGACCATTAATTCCATATTATTTTCAAGTTAGGCCTACTGAACGATGTTGCAGAACACACCGTCAGTGTCCGAATGACTGTATTAGGATACCGTAGTCTATTCCGAAATCTAGTTCATTTTTTTGAAACAGCCATTACAGAATATTGTAAAAAGAATAATAAGAACTCTTTTAATGGTATTGATCGCCAGCTATTGGGAATTACGTCCATGGGGGCCCTAGCCAATTATACTGATTTGACATGGAATTATTTCAAAAACCAATTTAGAGAAATAAATTAAATAAACTATGGATTGAGAAACAGAATGTATAGACCCCAGAGATTCAACAATAATTATGGTAAAAGAACTCCTGAGTGCAGAATCCCATATCTTTGAAGTCATTACCTCTGGAATTGCAAAATTTACAAAGGAAAGGTCAAGTTAAAACAAAATTGAAATTATTTTTCATTACAATAATTGATGATTGACATAAGACATATGGTTGGATTTAACAGTATAAATGCAAGCTCACAATAGTTTAGTCAGACTAGCGATCATTTAATAGGTATTATTATTATTATTTGGAGAATTTATAATTCGTCTGGCTTATAATATTTGAAATGTTCTACTGAAAGGGAATCTTCTTATCTTTTGTCATTCTTGCTTTTTTTTATTATTCTTAATTTGTTTTGTTTGTAAGATTTCTTTTTATAAGTGTATTTTTTATTTTTGTTTGTTATATTTTCTATAATAAACTCCCATCTTCTGGGGGTACCAGGACGAAGGAAAAAATTATTATTATTATTATTATTATTATTATTATTATTATTATTATTATTATTATTATTAGACCCATAGGCCCATAGACCCATTATACATAGACCCATAGGTGCGATCTCCATTATAATGAAAATACTGGAGTTTATTATGCACAAAGACCTACTCAACTATTCAACACAAAACAATCTGCTGAATGAAAATCAATATGGCTTTGTACCCGGCAAATCTACAACACAACTGCTAGAAAAAGTATCATACAAAATAAATAAGAATATAGATAAAAGAGTAACAACCCTTGCAGTACTACTGGATCTGAGCAAGGCGTTTGATACTATCCAGCATGAAATACTGATAGAGAAGTTGAGCAAGATGGGAGTATTGGGAATGGATCTAGAGTTATTGAAGAATTATTTCAGTGACAGAGAAACAATGGTGAAAATTGGAAACAATATTAGTAAACCAAAATCTCAAACATTTGGAGTCATTCAGGGTTCCCCTCTATCACCACTACTCTTCAACTTATATATAAGTGATCTTAAAAACTGCAACTTCAAGGGAGAAGTATACAACTATGCGGATGATACCATTATGCTATTTGCAAGTAAAAGTTTAACAACTGCAGCTGAAAAATTTACAAAAAGATTTGAACACAATAACAAAATACTTTCACAACAACTATATACATATAAACAGTACAAAGACAAAAACAATAGTATTTAAAAACCCAAAAATGAGTATAAACATCCTTGACCCAAACAATAGAGTTAAAAGTCATAGCTATAAATGCTTCACCACTTTCAATCCATGCAACTGTAAGAAAATTAAACACTCAGATACAGTAAAATATCTTGGACTGAATTTTGACTCAAACATGAAGTGGCACACCCATTCCCAGATACTAGCAAAAAAAACTGAGGTACATAGCACATAGGTGTTACCAAATGAGAGAATTACTGCCTCTGAAAGCAAAACGAACAGTCTACTTCAGCTTGGTTGAATCTCAAATACGATATGGTATAACTGTCTTTGGACATGCACCCAATTATATATTGAACCCAGTAAGTCAGCTAATCAACAGAATCAAAAGAATATTTTTCCAAGGAGTGGATACAAACACTTTAAAACTGCTCTCATTCAGAAACCTATACAATTATATAATACTGCTGAAATACTATTTTGAAAATGCTTATCGACGTACCAATGAAAACAGATACAACACCAGACACACACAATATAGAACACCAGAATACTTCACTGAAATAGGAAAGGCTGTACCACAATATTTTGTACCATCCATTCTCAATAGTCTACCGAATCATCTACAACATCTAGACACTTACAGACAAGTGAAAATAGAAATTAAAAATTACTACTCCACAATTCAATAGATAAAAATATCACTCTTACATTATTACCACGAAATAAACACATCTACAAATCTGTATTTCCTAAAAAATTTCCATCCATAAATTCAAATCTTTGAAAAATATCTCTGAGTATGTACAATGCCTCAATATAAGCTAAAATTAGCTTCATGGGGCAGCCACAAAAATATAAGAAAATTTTAATAGATTCTCACTTCATGTATGATAGATATAAGATGATATATGTATAATGATTAATTCAATTTGTGAAACTTATCATTCATGTAATGTGAGAGAAATCTGAATAAAAAAAAAAAATTATTAGCGTATGGCTTTCAATGATGGGGAGACCCAAGGGTAGTTCCACCTCGCCTTATTTGGTCCAAAGTTGTCTAATGGGAAACCGGACACTAAGGTTATAGTGAGCACAATACTTTAAATTTACACTTTTCACTTTAATAGGTATATAGGAAGGTTTTACATTATATTATAAGATATTATTTATGCATTTTCTAATTTACTTTGTTAATAACCATCATTCAATATATTATATACTTATATTTGTTTACTATTTAAGTTATTGCAACCAAGTAAATGGGAATTGTATTTTTTTTAACATCCCTCAAATAGCTAAAAGCTAGAGGGATTAAAATATATATGCATTTTGTATTTAATGAGATGTGTATTGAAATTGAAATTAAGCCAACAACTTCACTTCTAATATCTTTATGTTTTACATGTAACAAACTTAAAATTAATGTAGCCAAAACTAATTATATGATGTTGAGTCTTTCTGGAAGTGCTGACTTGCCTGCTCCACTGCGCTTTCACTCTCCAGTTTGTTCCTATTCTAGCTGTGACTGTCTCAGTATCAGTCCAGCAAAGACTATCAAATTTGGGTCTTTCACTAAATGAAAATCTGAATCGGAAGAACCAAATTGAAACTCTGAAGAAGTCTTGATGATTTTCCATCGCATTAAATATTTGTGCGATTTTAATGTAATGAAGGAACTTTTTTTTCATTTGTACATTCCAAAATTGAATATGGAATCACATGTTGGGGAAGCTCCTATTATGCTAATCAGGATCCAATTATTAAACATCAAAAAGCTTTCATATAAGATTGATGACGGGGCAGTAAGTTTGACGATCATGCATTTCCACTGTTCTGTCATCTTAAAATTTTGGCTGTTAGGTTCCTATATGTATTTAAGGTTTTGTCATTGTTTTTTAATATAATAAGTGGAAATAGAATATACAAGTGGAAATAGAGGTGTGACAATATTGATTACTGTCAGCCTGTTACTCACTGTTACCGCACTTCGACAGACCAGGCAAACTGCGACTTCCCAATTCAGATGTCCTAAATCCAACTGTACTCTTTTTCGTAAAATGTTCATTTTCCTGGCACCTAGATTTTCTAATTCTTTGCCCGCTTGAGGTCAAGAATGCCATTGCTGAATGTAATTGTGGAAGTAAGATTAAGAGATTAATTAAAATTTGGCTTTTGTCGCTCACTACCGAAGCTATAGAGTTTTTGTTCCTAATAATTGTTTGATCTGTCTATTTTTCTTTCCACTCTGTTAACTTTGCATTCTGTTATCTTGCTTTCTTTTTTTCTCCTCTTTGTTTTTTTTTATATTTTCCCTGCTTTTCTTACAGTTTTTTTTTTGGTCAACATAAATCAATAAATTAATCTTTTTGTACTATATGAATCCCTATTTTGTTTTTAATGATTTTTTGCTTTCTCTAATTTGCATCATCTCTTTTATAATTTAATACTAATTTCCTATTTTCATTAAAGCCCTAAAATGTTTTTATTTTTTATCTCTCTTTTTTATTTTATTTATTTTTCTCTTTTTCAGTTCATTCTATTGCTTTAGTAAAATAGTGTGTTAGACTCCCTCCAGCGGTCCGTAAGTTGCATCTTATGTGCTGGATTGTATTTTTCTTAATAAGTACCTAACGTTTTTTGATTTGTGATTCGTCACTATGCAGTTCTGTATATTATGAACTTGTTTATTTGTTTTTTATGTATTTAAATGTATTTTACATTTTCTTGTATTAAACTTATTGAGAATAAAACCTCATTCATTCATTCAATGTGGCGAACTACAAAAAAAGATGAGCTATTTGACCCAAGACGATACCATCCTTATTAGTAATCGAGTCGTTCATGATTTGACTTGCTATTACCAGAGACAAATAAATTAAACAGTACGTTATCTTTACTCCATGCTATTACTGAGTCATCGACTTTCTACAATCCTACATTAGGCTACTATCAACGTTATTTTATTATTATTATTATTAGTAATCGAGTCGTTCATGATTTGACTTGCTATTACCAGAGACAAATAAATTAAACAGTACGTTATCTTTACTTCCATGCTATTACTGAGTCATCGACTTTCTACAATCCTACATTAGGCTACTATCAACGTTATTTTATTATTATTATTATTATTATTATTATTATTATTATTATATTATTATTATTATTATTATTATTATTATTATTAGTAATCGAGTCGTTCATGATTTGACTTGCTATTACCAAAGACAAAAATGAAATAAACAATACGATATCTTTACTCCATGCTATTTATTACTTAGTCATCGACTTTCTACAGTCCTACATTAGGCTACTATCAACGTAGTTGTTTTGACAAATAATTAAGATTCATTCATGTTATTAATTCTACTTTCAGATTCTATCAATTTAAATCAAAACAGACGATACAATCGAAGGTAAGTAATTATTGTTGTAAAAAAAAAATTGCATGGTTGCCTGTAAAGTTGGTATACGGGCGAAAGTTTTACGTGACAACGACTTTGAGTGGTAAAATAATTTTAATGTGAATATTCATTCCTATAGTAGGAAGAAGGATGAAATAATAGTAACAATTTAAAACATTTATTTATACAAAGAATTATATTGAAAACATTAATTTATACAAAGAATCTCGCACTGAATTTCATATTAACAAAATTTTATTTTTACCTTCACACATCCTCAACAAAATCACTCTGTCTCTCTCGCTCTTAGGCGGGCTAACTGTGCTCGATTCAATTTTTTACATAGCAAGTCGCGCTCATTTTTCAAGTTAAACAAATTATTATTGGCTGAGAAACGATTTATACTACTTTTGTGATTGAAAACTACCACAACATTGTGATTACTACAACATAACCTATTCATTTATACCTATTATACTTACACTTATACCTATTCACTTATTCTTATTCACATAACCTATTCACTAAGCAGTGGCGCAGTCGCAGGAGATTGCTCCGTTTCACTCTCTCTCCAGGTGAATGCCTGCCACTGCATTGTTCGCCACTGCTCCTATTCGTGCTCTTTCCAGACGACCGTGAACGCTCTCACTCGCTCTCATTGTGAGCGCATAACGTGGGAACGTAACGCAGTTTCTTGAAGTGTCACCCGGCAAACCAATTTATAAGACGTTGTCACGTCAAAATAAAAATAATGGCATAATAAAACACTGGGATGTTGTCAGAAATATCACATATTATAGTTTATATAATAGTTATAAAATACTTATGAAATAGTTCATAAAGACTATACCTTCGTTATCAGGACCCTTTCTTTACTGTCTTTGATCAGATAATAATTTTCAATATTTCACACGATTCAATTTTGTTTGGAAGGAAACGTATAGGCCTGGGCTAGGTGAAGTATTATTTTTGTTTTCCTTTGCAGAGATCGTTGAAAAAAGAATGAAAACGAGATGTTTTTAGCAGAGGTGGCAAGGTGGTATTGTAGGTAAGATGACTCAACTTTTCGTATTATTGCTATTTCAGTTGGGCGCTACTGGCGAGAATCATCCCGCAAAAAGGTTGAACTCGTTATGGCGTGTCATCAAAGTGGAATCTATCTATATATATATAAAAGCGAAATGGCACTCGTCACTCACTGACTGACTGACTCACTCACTCACTCACTCATTCGCAGAACTAAAAATCTACCGGACCAAAAACGTTCAAATTTGGTAGGTATGTTCAGTTGGCCCTTTAGAGGCGCACTAAGAAATCTTTTGGCGATATTTTAACTCTAAGGGTGGTTTTTAAGGGTTTAAAGTTCTTTTAGCATGTATATTCTTCTTATTCCAATATCTTAAAATTATTATAATTGAAATGTCCATACCATATGTTAATATAGAACTATAATCTAGAGAGAGTACCTCTTCGAAACAGTTGTTCTGGTAACTAAATTAAAAATGTTGTCAGGTTGGCATTAAGTTGAGTTGACTTTGTTAGGTTGGCACCAAGTTGAAGATTGAAATGCATTTATCCAGGACCTCCTAAATACCAATTTATCCAATTAGCCAAAATTAGCGTTTTCTCAGCTTTTCTGCGTTTCCTCACCTTTTTCAATAATTGATGGAAATATATTTAAAAAAATTCAGTACACATAGGTTTAGCTGAGGTGGAAGAATTTTGTTTGCCAAAGACACGCCGATATAGTAACAGGTGTTTTTCGTGATCAAATTGACATAATACGTTCAAATTCGGTACAGAGGTTCCGCTGAGGTCTACATGCAGGCGAGCGAAGCGAGCCCGCTGATCTCATTTTTGGACGATCCAGTCGGGGGTCCAGGGGGCGGAGCCCCCTGGCTAGACGGATACGGCGAGCGAAGCGAGCCTGACGGCTAGTATTTTATAAGACGAGACGTACTGCACGGTAGCGCGTATTCCTGTGCGATTTCCATTTGTCGTCAGATCTGTCTTGATGAATCTCTCCCTCCTGGAAAAATGAATTTAACAGAGACCATTCCAGGGAAACAGTTAAGAATGGTTGAACGAAGTTCAATCATGAAGTTTCCCCATACACATTCATAAACATCTTTTGAATGTTTGAGTATATAAAGGATAATATATAGGGATATAAGGATAATAATAATAATATTGCATTGAAAATCATCAAATTGCCATCTTTTACAAACTCTGGTATATTATTGAGTTAATTGTAAAATTTTTTGGGCAGCAATGGAGTATGAATAATTTGAAATAGACTAGAAGTTATCACTTATCATTTAAACGAATCTGATCTGAATTTTCTAGTGTCTACCTTCAATTTCGCCATTTTCATAATTAGTGAGGAAAAATTGTAGTACAATTGATTAAGGAATAGTAATATTGACCACTTGATTTCCTCTCTTATCATTAAAATGGCAAAGTATTTGAAGTTTACACTAGTGAGAAGAAAAGTTTTTCTAGTTTCGTTCGAAAATGAGTGTGTAACGGCTACTTAAAATGATCCATATTTCATTTCCAACCCTATACTTTGTATCATGAAACGTCTATTTTCTTATTCATCTATGAATGTCTGTGAGACATAGAGACCTATATTGGCGTTTTAAATATACAATACATAGATTCAATACAGTATACAGTTATAATAGAGTCAATAACAATAGGCTACATTCATTCATTCATTGCTACGACGGTTCCATATGCTCCCATATTGTTGTAAATAATTTAATAGTTCAGAAAATAGTAAAATATCAACTACCTCTCTCACAATAGGTACAGGTAAGAAATGATAATTATTGAATATTTGAGTTTTTCAGTCACGTGTAGACTATTTTTATAAATAGCCTTGCAAGGCTAAATCATGATTAGAAGCTGTTGAACTTGTTCAAGTTCATACCGCTCATGAGTTTCAAGTTATCTAATGATTACCTGTAGAACCACTTATTCTCAGACTCTGGTCTTTGGTTGCAACTAGTCACGTCCCCCTCCAAGACTAATTTTATAAGCTTGGTAAAGAATAACAAGTAGGAAATGTTGATGTTTTCCTCATACGTTTTGAAGTCTGCAATCAGTAGGAGACGGTAGATAGTATTGACGACATGTAGCGATTTGATAAACAGTAATACCGGTGCTCGACTCACAATGTTAGTAGGTCTACGGACTACGGTACAATCGATAAACATCAAGTAATCACAATAAAAATAATTGTTCATTGTAGGCTACAATTATACTTCATGTGAATATCAATGTTTTTTACAATGTGCGCAATGCTGGAATAGTTCACAACACATCGTTTCTCAAGTTCAAATAATGTAATGCTACTCAATTAAGAGGAGCTTTTTTAGACTTGTTACATTTTCGAAACTGGATTTCCATCGTAAGTATTCATGATGTGAGTAATATTAATTATTTCTTGGGAAATTTGGACTGCAATGAACAGTTTATAGTGAATTATCAGTTTATCAAGTGCCGGTCAAGTGTTAGCATAAAAATAACGGAAGGAATAGGCTAACATTACGTTTGGATACATGGAAGACGGTATTTACTATATACACGACTTTCAGTCGGATATGATAATCAAAGAAAGAAGACACTGATGCTGTAGACATATAAATAGTTGAAGGGGTATATCAACTTCAAATAAAGATTCTGTTTTGAGTATGGACACAATAACAATATTGAGAATAGAAATATGATACATATTTTTTTGAAACCATCATTATTCATTAGAATGCCATGAGATTGAGGCCCCTACACTCAATAGCATCTTACATCAAGTGCCAATTATTGAAACCGTACATGGTTAGATCATAATAAAATTAGTAGAATTGATGGTGATATTGTGAAATCTCTCCATAATAAGAAAACAAGGATATTGTCAAATTTCACTGAAAATTTATTAAAAACTTTAAAACAGTACCATGGTTTCACGTTCACCAACGCATCATCAGCTGTACTGATGCGTTGGTAAACGTAAAACCATGGTACCGTACTGTTTTAAAGTTTTTAATAAATTTTCAGTGAAATTTGACAATATTAATTTTTTTATTATGGTTAGATCAATTTTGTGGAATTATTATAAAGTGTCTAGTTACGGATTGTTGGTTTGAAGTCGAGATGTAATCAAACTGGTATTGAGCATACGTATCTGAATGTGCTAAAAAATTAAGATAGCCTCAATTGAATAAATATAAGATAAAATCAATAATAAATTATTTTTATATTGATGGAAAGGCCAATGTTGATAATTGATTTGCGATTCGAAATTAAAATACAGAAGGTGATGTCAGACTTACAGTATTTATCTGTAAGTCCAGTTTATTACTGAATCCTTCGAAGCGCAGGCTTCGAAGACTCACTTTAGAGTATTTACACCTTAGAGTATTTACATAGTATATACAGTGGACTCACCTTATTGAGTATTTCCATAATAAGAAGAGCTTGAATCTCTAGTTTGTAGCTGGAGGTGAGTTGAAATTTGCCGTAAATATTATGCGAAAGTGCTTTACGCTCCAGGAAGTTGACAAGTTCTTGGGAGTAAAGTTCACGGTGCTTGTGCAACTTTGCAGGAGTTAATCAACAGGATAGTCATAAATAAGCGATTAAAGTAAAGATGGCTTCCGTTTAGTCTAAGTTTTCTAATAAACTCCTGCACCCCTTTCCCATTCCTGGAGAAAAATGTTTTGTTTTGTTATAGGCTAAGTCAATAGTTTTTTTTATATTCAGATTGCCAGCATATTTTAGGTCTGATGATAATCGGCATTAAACTTCCTCGAAAGATTTCATTATAAACCTGAAAAGCTCTTATCACTTTTGTGAGAAGTGACTGATTGAAGCATTTACTCACAAAATACAATGTACGGAGCTATTTATTACTGTATTAATTTTGCAGATTTTTCATGCCATGCACTCTGAAGTAATTCGTATTCAATAGTATTTTTACTTTCCTTGCCCTATTACCATAGGTAAGGAAAGTATTGCTTACCAAAAAAAAAAAAAAAATAATGTACCCTAATTTCAAGTTTTCTATACGTTAATTAACCGATCAACGTGAAATTTTAAACTTAAGGTCCTTATACCATGAGGATCCGAAAATAAGAAATTCAATGAAATGCAATTCAAGATGGCGGAAAAAATGGCGGATAATTACTAAAAAACCATGTTTCTCATGGTTTTCTCGAAAACGGCTCTAACGATTTTCTCCAAATTTATACCATGTAGACTATAGCTATTTATAAGCCCTATCAACTGACATGGTTCTGATTTCTGGGAAAATTGCATGAGCTCCGTAATATTCTTGAGAAAAATGGCGGATAATCACTAAAAATCCATGTTTTTCAAGGTTTTCTCGAAAACGGCTCTAACGATTTCCTTTAAATAAATACCATGGATAGCTATTCATAAGCCCTATCGACTGACATAAGTCTCATTTCTGGGAAAATTGCAGGATCTCTATAATATTCTTGAGAAAAATGGCGGATGATTACTAAAAAACCATGTTTTTTACGATTTTCTGAAAAATGACTTGACCGATTTTTTTATTTAATTCATACCCTGTATAGTTATTTATCAGCTCTATAAACTGGCATGAGTCTCCTTTCTGGGAAAATTATGGGGGGTCCACCCCATCCTTGAGAAATGGACTTTGTAACCTCCTTCTCGTGCATAAGGTAGGTAGGTAGAGCAGTTCATAAAAATAACACATAGTCGAGATATTTCATCTGTAGAACAGCTGTTTTGACGACTTTTAAAAAATATCGGATTTCACAATTTACACAAAGGAAAAAGTACTCTGAAAACAATAATATATACACATATATAGTAGTCTGATCGTAGTTTCAAATATGTTGCTGCCAATCGTCATTATGTTATTCCCCTAAATTATTCTCCTTTAAGAATGGGGCCTACAGTTCAATGAGCAAGGAAAGTTGTGTGAGTGCGCCAAACCAGATTTTTGACATTTAACTCAAAATTATTTATATGATCCTTCATACATATACATACATACATATTCGTGTCCCGTTCCAGCTAGTGCCGGGTCTGGGTATGAACAATGCCTCCTCATCTTCCTCGGTCTTCCCTCCAACGCTCGTCTTCAACCTGACGCCATCTGTTCTCTCTTCTCCACTTCGTTGACCACTATGTCTTTCCATCGTCCTCTTGGTCTCCTTCCTTCAATCCTCATCTCTTCCATTTTCTTTGGCAGCTGATCCTCTCCCATTCTCTTCACATGTCCAAACCAGCGTAGTCTCATGCGTTCTATCGTTCCCCTTATGCTTTCCAATTTCAGTTCTCTTCTTATCTCCTCATTCCTAACTCTGTCTCTACGTATCTCTCCCTTTATTGCCCAGAGGTACCTCATTTCTCCTGCTTATATTCTACTCCATTCTCTCTCATCGCCCATGTCTCAGCACCATACAACATGATAGGTACATAATACTTCTCATATAACATAATCTTTATATTTTCTGGTATTCTTCCATCCCAAATTAAATTCGAAATCGCTTTCAGAACTAATAACAAGCCTCGGATCCGGACTGGATGATCCTTCACATAATTATAAATAGCGATGCTCTCATTATTTGGATTTGAGAAATTCCATGATTCATGACAAGCTGATACTGACTGACTTCATGATTCCCATACAAAAATAATATATTTGTCAGCTCGTTGATACTCCTTCGAAATAATATATAACTATTTGGGCATACGGTACTAGAGTGGTCTGGATTTCAAACTCTTTATATTCATAACTCAGTTCTTCACAGAACATTATTTGAATAACTCGTATATCTATTGCAAAACCACGCACTGCTCACAGCTCATACTCCAATCAATCTGGCCACATCTCTATTAAAAGAAAAAAGTTCATAGAGCTGAAATTATTGCGCATTCATATGAAGAAACAACTATTTTCTCAAAAAGTGAGGCTTCCAACTGTAACGTCATTAAATAGTAATAGTAATAGTAATAGTAATAGTAATAGTAATAAGAATAAGGTAATGTCATTCAATTAGTAATGAGTAATGACAATAAGATAGAATCACTCAATAGTATTGAGACTTCATAACTATAGTGGGGTCCACGTTATAATGGCAGTGTTTGAATAGCAATGGTATTGCTATCCTTGTCTATCATTCAACAAAGCGGATAGCGCTATCTCTTTCTCGCTTTGCTCTGTTGTCAGATCGTCTTTTTACAATGTAGAATTAATATTTCATCTTTATTTATGAAAATGTATTATGAAGGTATTAAAAAATATAATTTCTTGCTAAATAGAATGCAATTTATTATTTTAAACGAGAATGAACACAAATAATATTACATCAATAAAACTGTATCAGCTATCTGATTGACAAGACAGAGGTTCGGAAACGTTGTTCTCCTATCTTTCACCACTGTCATTATAACGGGGACCTCACTATATTCAAATCAGTGATCGTTGAAAGATCAACCAATGTATCTCATCAATCTAGAAGACATAGGAGTGGATGTCGTTGCAAGTAAGACCGACCTATGGCACAGGTGAACTATGATTTACATTAACGTCATGCTATTGGTTTCCCGGTGAAACAGTGACTGCTTGAGGTTAGTTCTTCCAATTATCAGTTATGATCTAGAAAAGCACTTTTCAGTGGCTTGTAACTCATCTAAAGCTCTACTCTCATCAATATCTCTGCCATTATCCTACATATCCGATCAAACCATTTTTCCACTCAAAGCTCAGGAACTATCTAGGGATCATCTATCTATACTATAATAAAGAACTGACTTATGATAAATAACTATGATAAAGAATAATAATAATATCGTGTGACCTGGCTGGCTCAGGTAAAGAAAGGAACTGGCTTATACACGTACGGGATAGGAAAATTATGTTTGACTCTTCATCACGTCTGAACTACTGGACTGATCAACTTGAAATTCTACCTATAGATTCTTGATTAACTGAGGATGGTTATAGGCCTATTTTCAATTCTTCAAGATTTCATTACGTCAAGTTTTCAGTTTGTGAAGTTTTAAAATAGACCCTTGCTGAGCACGGGTTACCTGCTAGAACTTGTTAAGAACTGTATGAATTCTATATTCGGATTTTTTTTACTTGCAGCCTTATCCAAGACGGGTCGGCGGACGTGAACTCCCAATGCCGGATGAACGGAGCCACGCCAATCATAGTGGCCACAGCATGGGGACACTCCAAGTTGGTGCAAGAGCTGGCCACCCTCGGAGCAGACGTCATGATCAGAGATTTCAAGAACAGAACAGCTGTTCACATAGCAGCTGCAAGTGGCTTCCTTGCCATACTGAAGATCCTTCTCGATGGAAGCAACGACAATGGAAAAAAGGAGCAACTGGAGTTGCTTGTGAATATGCCAATCACGGGCAAAGTGAATGACTTGAAGACGTGCAGTTTTGATTCGTGGGTGCACAAGCATGCCGAGCTACTTCCTCCACAGGTTGGTGCATTGATTAATTAAATAATTTTAATTGATTTTTTGAATGAAATATGAGCCTATACATTCAGCATAGGTTTCATTCATAGAGCGATTGGTTTATCAGCTTTGTTTTTCCAAGATGATTTTCGTATGACAATAATAGAGTAGAATATTATTATCACAGACAAAATTCTATTGACTGAGTTGAAAATTTATAGAGCTGAAATTTTGCATTTAACAAAATTATATTTGAATATGGTTCACGTACATCGATTTATGTATTCTGAACTTCATAAAAAGTCACGTGGAACTTATCATAAATAGCCAGTAATCTACAGACACTAGTAGTTCTGTGAACAGTAGACCTCACGCAGTATTCTCATCCATAAGTACCTGATTGAAACTATAGACCTTATGGAAATAAAGCAATAGACTGGCTTCTCCACACATCTGTGTGATCACTTGTCAACTGATTTATGATGAATAATTCTATAGTCTAATTATCACTCTAATATTGGCGTATGAAGGAGGCTCGTTTTTCCTTTCATATTATACTTGAAATGCAAAATTTCCAAAAACTTTGTATATACGTCGACGCGCAATTAAAAAAAGAACATACCTGTCAAATTTCATGAGAATCTATTACCGCGTTTCGCCGTAAATGCGCAACATATAAACATATAAACATTTAAACATTCAAACATTTAAACATTAAGAGAAATACCAAACCTCCAACTTGGATCTTAGAACTCACTTCGCTCGGTCAATAAATGAATTAAGATTTTGGATTGCAGTGTCAACAACTAATCAATCATTATCTCCTCCTATCGATCTTCACTGAAGAATAGTGAACCAAATTAAATAAGTCAAACTTCTATAAAAGTAAGGCTCACCATGACTTTAATTCACAAAAATCGAATTATTGATTCCAAATAAAATGTCAGTCAGGAATAGAAATTCAAAAGCTTCTTTTTTTCTTGTAGTTTCTTTTACTAGGCTGAAGAAGGACGAAGAATTTATGTATGGCTATAATGAGATGCTTTGAGGTAGGCTCACATATGACAAACCTAATAGGCTCATTCGTCTTTGGACTCTACTGCCGTAGAATAAAAGTCATAGCTGATGGGAGGAATACTCTAATAAATATTCCTGAATCACTCAATCATATTCTTTTCTGTTTTCTGTTTCCGTAACCTTCTAGGATAGTGATGAAATAACAAGTACAGCAAATTTCTTACTCACTTCCCTATCCACACTTATCATTAGAATTAAGGATGAGGATGAAAAGAGAAAAAAACAATCAGTCATGATTCAAAATACAGAATCAACAGTGTTTTCCCGTTGTTGTAGAAAAAAACTCTCAACTTTCACTTGAAATACCATTTATAGTCATAGGCCTACGTGTGTGAATCCTAGTTCGTCTCTCAAATTGACAATAAATATTGTTCCATCAGACAAATAATTCACACCTTTGGAAAAGTTAAACTAGAATTCTATTCTTCCTAAAGAATATGTTCTATGATTTTTAAATATTTATACAATTACAAAAAATAAATGGATAGCGACCTTCCGATTGAATACATGCTTTCAAAAGGTGATTGAGGCTACTTATTGCTTCCTATGAAATACTTATAACATTACCTACCTATATTGCGTTGTTCGTGAAATGATTAGGATATTCCATCGTATGGCTTTCTTGTGGAACATTTGTTACAACTATATTGAATCATGACCGATTGCTTTATTTTCTGTCTTCTCTTCCTCATCTTATTCTATTTTTTCCTGTGAAGTTTTTGCTTCAAACAGTTCTTCTATCGATTTTATTATTTATTTACTGTATTCTTTTTTATATAATAGAGTTACTATTCTTGTACAGTTCTTGTCCGATTTGGATGAAATTTGGCATACAAGTTCTTTGAAACAAGGCGCAGAAACGTATGTGTAACGATTTTTGATGAAACCTCCGGTTCTAATATAAATTGAATATAAATTGTGCCGCTCTAAAATGTAAAATGTGCTGCATTGAATGAATGGTATCGTTGGAATGCTATCGATAGAGGACAAGAGTTGTCAGCGGTGAACCTTGAAACGTCTGAGCCGCTCCAAATCATACTGTATTTATTAAGTGGAGAAAACTTCTCACTTGATTGCACCCATTTCTTCTCCCCTTTTCAACACGATATTTCCCTGTTTCATAGATGTATAGTTTCTAGACCTACTGAACCTGCCGGAGACATCACAGCAACACAGCTTAGTTAGCTCTTGTTTTCGTTTTAGTATCGGAATCTTTTTTTACGAGATCGGAAACCGACTTGTGAGCATAAACATATTGCATAGGCATAACAAGCCGCCATAACATTGAATCCACTTTTCATGAAAAACATTATTAGCAACCTCCTGTCATTGTCACCAACAAACCAATCTTATTTAGAATCATTTTCCGTCTCACTATCGTCTGTGAGACGATTCATCGTCTAAATTGCCTACTGCATATTCCATTTTTCTGTCAGTTGACCAATTTCTTATAATTAATTGTTAGAAAATTTGTAATATTGTAAATATGGGGACGATATGAAGTTATCTCCTTGAGAGACATTTTTATAAGTCCGGTGTCCCTGGAAGCAATTTCTTAAGCACTTTCAATGGACAAAATAATAGATGACATGGATAAATCTTCACAATATACTGTACTTTCTTAATGGCCCTTCTCATTAGTTTGAAAGTTGTAGGCTATTCATGAGCGAGGTCTACTGTTCGCAGAACTACTAGTATCTGGGTATAACCTGACGATGGTGTGATCACCGAAACTAGTAGTTACAATTTGTTTTCTTGTTTTATTATTTTATTAATTTTAAATGGGACTATAACTCTATTTCATAAATACAAGAAATTAGCCCTGAATTCATACATTTTGAAAAATATTGAATTACTGTATTATATTCATAGATAGATTTGAATTCGCCTTTCAACAGATGCCCGAATTGCAGAGCGGCATTACACCCCTACATGCAGCATCCCAGTGGTCGAGAAGTCGTTGCGTTAAATTTCTGCTGACCAATGGAGCTGATCCTGGACTCTTAGATGACAGGGGCCTGTCACCCTTAGATGTGGCTGGAGAGAAGAAAGTTATCTCTCAAAGTCCAGGCATCCAATACGACTCATCAAAAAACTCCTTCGATAATTTGACTTTAGGTGCGAGAGCTTTTACAATAGCTGGAAAGATGCCTTTGTTTTCTGATAGTTCAAAAAGTGATCTGTCCGATGAAAGTAGTAACAGTGACAGTGAAACTAATGATGGAAAGTCTTCTAGTGTCTTGAGAAAGATGTACATTCCGCCAATTATAGAAGAACACGACAAAGGAGGTGCCAACATTGAGTGAGTTGAGTCTGATACGGTGCTGTTTCCACAAGTGCGATACGATTCGCATTTTAACATTCCCAAAAATTTCATGATGACACCAGTAGATACTAGATCGGCTCTCAAAACCAATTTATTGCATTGTTATGAGTGATTAGTGTCGTATCTGATGTGAGTTGCTTATCGAATCGCGCTTGTGAGAACCGCGCCTCAAATTCACATTAATCCATTTCAAGTCTAACCTTGACAATAATTTCATTATTACAAGTACAAGAGAGACTACAAGCACTACGCCCAAATCAATCTCCAATACTTTTTACAATCAAATCGACCATGTAACTGAAAGATAACTTCAGCAATATAGTGCATGCAACTCACAGAAGTTAGCACAAATACTAACGCCAAATTATGATTTCCAATTTTATTCATTAATCTAATTTATTCTTTCCATTTATATCAAAAACTCTTCAAAAAGGGTAGTCTACTATGATGTTATTTTAATAAATAAAAAATGAGAAGCCCTGAATACATACATTTTTAAATTATATTATCTTTCATAGCTCTTGAAGCAAATTGAGCATTATCACGAATGCAATGAAGCCTATCAAGGTTTTTCATGTACATATCCAGTTCTCCATATTAGTTGGTATATTAATAAACACTATCAATCTATTACAAAATACTTGTTTACAAAGCTTATCATTGAACAAATATATTGATTATGCAGTAGGAGTCCACTATTCAATACAGTGACCTTTGTTGTCTTCAACAGGACTACAGGAGATGTCATACAACTGCTCTTTGAAAAATGGAGAAAATCAATAGAAAACCTGCCTGAAATGAGTGGCGAAAATAATTTAAGAATTCGTATAAGAAGAGAAGGCGACATAAAAAAGCCAGTTACATGTCTTCATACAGTTGTGATATCAGGAAATATTGAGCTACTAAAGAGCTTGTCATTAAAAAATGATGAATTTGAGGTAAACCTGAGCGCTTTTGATAAGGATGGGTTTACACCTCTTCACCGAGCTGTTATTATGAGGCGCTTAGATATTGTAACTACAATTCTTGAAAATGGCATGCAGCATCTAATTAATATAAAGTGAGTATATTAATTATAAGTTTGTGAGATAATTTTAGTTTCAATAATATCATTTGACAATGATTTCAGTATCAGATGTGTGGATTTAGTTGTTGCGCAGAAATAATGCTGGGGCTAATTGTAGAGAGGTTCATTTAATTTTGTCTGGATTTAAAACTGCTTTGCACTTATAAATGAGTAACATTTTGAAAGAATACTTCAATCATACAGGAATTATTTACAAACTCTGTATTCAAATCAAGTATGATACATCTACTAACTTGTCAGTAGATGTTCTTCTAGGTGAGATCGCTCCATTTGAAACCAGATTTATAATGAATTATTATTTTGTATAAATTAGAATAGGAACCGTTTTGGGCGTTTAGGCTGTGGCACTTTTCTGTAAGTTGTGTAATTCTGAATCATTGAATCATTATCATACATCTTTTGTAAATATTATTGTAATTCTCATGTAATTCTCAATTATTCATAATAAAAATGAGCATTTAATGCATCAGAATAAAATGTAGACCACAATGAGCATTGGAACTGAATATGAAAATGCCACCTATTGAGGTGGAAGAAGAGATTGAATTACTATTTCTCTCGAACTGCACAGTTTTCTGTACGCCAATATCTATAAATCCAGAAATATTGTGTATGCAGACAGTTCAATTTATTCGAGTCACAGCTTCCTTATCATATTCATGCTTGGAACACTCATGAGTCATGAATTTCTTAGATCGGTATCACTATAGAAACTTTCGAACCTCGGTTATGTTAAGATGTGAAGTGATTTATTTTGTATTATTTTCGAAAATGTTATAGTGACCTGGTAGGAAGAACTCTCCTGTTCCTAGCCGTGGAAATAGAATGGATAGAAGGCATTGACTATTTTCTCAACAATGGTGCTGAATTGAGTCTGAGCTCACAGGATAATTCGAATGTTCTACATGTTGCTGCTCGACTAGGCAATGCAGATCTGCTATCAGAATTGGTGCAATTCGACACAGGTATAACTGTGAGTAGAAAACCTCATTCTACTAAATGAATTGATTTTATTCCCATAAATAAATTGAATGTAAAACACAGTCATGAGATTGATTGCATGAATTGAAACAGTCATTAATTATAATGAACATTGAAGCTCAGCTTATTCATTATTTAAATCAAGAATCACAGTCGAACACATTCTAGAGTCCAGTGAGCTGTAAAACGCAATTATTCTGTGTTATATTCAGTATCTGATAAAGCTGGAGATTGAAGGCATTTTAGTTGTTTATTTGTTCATTTTTTAAAATGATTTAAGCGGCAATATGGGCTATATGAGACAAGATATAAGAATTTCACTATACTTTCATGAACTAGGGTGATAACTTCTCAATCTATAAATAGATTACAATTGAATATTCAATATAGATGACAGTTTATACCTCATGAGCACATTCTATCTGTGTCGGTACAGCCGATTAGGCTACTGTTCCGATAAAGCAAAGTATGAAAACTGAAAGAGGGTCTATACTTTCTTGCTTCCTTCAAGTTGAACGAGATTGTTAGCAAGCTTGGAATCAAGTTGCATGAGTGGAGTAGTGAGTCAGTTATATTCATTTTCTTATACGGTAATTTGAATTCATTGTTGATTTTTTCTTTATAGCTGGTAAACTCGATAAACAACAAAAATCAGACACCCTTATGGAATGCAGTCAAGAAATCTTCAGCAGCCTGTGTCAGTCTGTTGCTGACAGCTGGAGCTCAAGTATCATTATCGCAACCAAATAATAAATCTCTGTTACATATGGCTGCTGAGAACTCATCTCCAGAGACATTGAGACTCCTGTTGGACTTTGGTGAGAGGACGATGGTGTCAGAAATGTTCGAAGGGATGACCCCTTTGCAATTGGCCTGCAGGAAAGGACTTGTTGATTGTGTGAGAGTGCTCATAGAGTATGGAGGTGATGTCAAACAGAAGACTGGTGTGGTTGGTGACTACTTGATTTCGAGAGGAACGTGCCTTCATTTGGCGGCAAGGTATGGACATTTGAAGGTTGTGGAGTTTCTGGTACAGTTTGACAGATCATTACTCAGCATCCCCAATGATGATAACTGGTACCCACTGCATGTGGCTGCAAGATCGGGAAAAGTTGATTGTGTCCATTTTATGATTGTTCATGGGGCTGATCTATCGAAGCAAGTGGTCGATCGAGCTGGGAACCCTAACACTGCCGTGGATCTCATAGCCTGCTTCATCCCTCAACCACACACTTTCTTCCAACGAATCTTCGATGAATCTATTGAGACAAATGGACACCCTACCAACCACATCCACTGCCAAATCAAGTACAAATACAATGTTCTGATACCTTCAGACAGGGAGAAAAGACAGCTCAAAGCTCTTGTTTCGCTGATCAACATAAATAATGATTATTTCCTGGAGAAGACACTTTTACACCCAATGATCGAAAGTTTTCTGTATCTGAAATGGCAAAGATTGAAAATATTTTTTATAGCAGTCGTCTTGTTGTATGTTACTTTTACTGTATCATTCACTGCTCTATCTGTTACAATGTTGGAGAGAGTTACGAATAATAATAATCAGAGCACCCAGCAAAATAATCCCATCATCAGTTTTGTCAAGGAATATGTTTCGAGTTCTCCTCTGGTCTCATCGGAATCAGTTGTTATGTTCAACAAATTACTGGCATTGGGTTCTCTACTGATAATTGGTCCAGTGGTGAGTATTCACCATAAATTATTAAATTAACTATAATTTACCATGAGTATCTGCTAGACTTACACCTAATGAATCAATAAACATTCAAAGCTATACGCTTTAATAATCGAGTTCTAAAAATATATGAATTGAAAATTTAGATGACATTTTTTCAAATTATTCTTTGAATGTCTTGATGAATTCCAATACGAATGATTATCATACTTCATTTTGCAAAAGCATGGGAAGAGGTCACCCTGATTCACCCTGGAAGAAGTCACCCCAACAGTTCTTGATTCATATTAGTAGTAAGCTTATTATTAAGAAGGATCCGAAACTATGGTACCATGGTTGGGTACCGAAACTGTGTAGAATTTGACGACATATGTGTGTTTTTATTTAATTATTCAAGAAGAGTTATTTTAGTAGAACAAGTCAGTTAGAAATTATTCCAAGTGAAAGTTTGTATGAAATGAACCGAGGATTAGAATCAGTCTATAAAACTAATGATTATTAAATCTTTTTTATGTTGCTTATTGAATAATCATGAAATATCGACAAGTATAATTAAGAGGCTCAGCGACATATCATAATGAATCATTTCAATGGGACTATTCCATTAATCAGGCCACAGTATCTGAATAATAGACATAATATTCGTATTTGCTTCACAGGAGATCTATCAAGCATTAACACTGCGACGTTGCTATTTCCTGAAAATTGAGTCATGGTTGAAAGCAACGATAATGGTTCTCACAGTTTGGACACTTGTGTTGGATTCTGACTCAGACATGCAAACTAGATCTTCGATTTCAGCAGTCATCATACTGTGCTCATGGTCTGAGCTGCTCTTCCTTCTGGCCTGTCTCCCAAATTGGGGCTTCAGCATTCTCATGTTCTGCAAAGTAGCTCAGAATGTGATAAAGGTAGGCATCATCATAATTTCCAAATTGCACTGGAAGACTCTTAATTTTGATGAGCGATACTGGATGATACTTTCTATTTTTGATAAGCTCCAGATAATATCCAGACATCAATTATTTAAAAGATGTGAGTGATACGAGTAATAATAATAATAATAATATAATAATAATAATATAATAATAATAATAATAATAATAATAATAATAATAATATAATAATAATAATAGACAATTTTATGTGCAATAGAACGGCTTAAGCCTTTGTATATTGCAGCTGTCAATGAAGATCAATTAATGTATCAATCATAGAGTATACAGGTATTATAGTACGTACAAAATTAATTATAGCTTGGAAGAACAGCGCGGCGCAGAGAAATTGAGGGAGATCAGCCAATTACAGTGATCAATAGAGGTAGGTAGATAGGATAGGTAGAAGCGCAGTTGGCAATTTGTCGATTACAGTCAGTCGTCTGACTGCTTTCAGATGGGAAACTTTGCATGTGTAGCATGAGCAAATGAACAGTCACTAGAAGTTGGAGAACGCTGGCCGGTTCAGAAACGGAACTTAGCGCCTCTGTATCCCTCCCGCTGTATGCTTTCTCTGATGCGCATGTTTGTCCCAAATCGAAAGTTATTTTGTACGGACTAAAGATGTAAAGATATTATTACTACTGACGGGTACTCATATATGATACATAATACTGGACGACATAAGCTAGTGACATACAATGATACATAATTTTTTATAGAAGATGTGAGTGAGACAAGTCTACAAGTATAGATGTGAAGATGTGATTACTACGGTACTGACATGTATTCATATAACAATGTCCATTATTTCAACATTCGAGTATCCTGAATTGTGTTCATATTTTTTATTGGTAGAGACATCATAATGGGTCATGTGATATGTTGTGTGATATGTGATACTCGTGATGTGTGAGCAACGGAATTCTGCGTGGGCTCCGAACCACTAATTGGAAAGTTAATTGCAATAAAACGTAAAAACTCTCTTATGTCATCAAAGTTATTTCGAAAAATTTTGTCAAAACCTTCAGTCTAGTAGCAAAAATGACACAAATCATATCTCTAATCATAAACTAATCATGATAATTAGAATAAGCCATGTTGAAGAAGTCAGTACAGATCAAAGTTAGAAGACAGATAGACGTCTACTAACGTTGAGTACAGATGGTACTTTTTGTGTAGTTGAGAAGTTGATATTGTGGTGATTATTCATATTGAATGAAAAAGACTAAGAAATTGTCAAAAAGTCAAATCAGTGGTTTTTTGACAATTTCTTAGTCTTTTTCATTCAAGATGGTACTTTAATGTGAGTATTCCATATACGAGGAGTTTAATACTGTAATAGCTGTTACAATAATATTTCAGGGGGCTGAAGGCTTTAAACCCTAATCTTCGAATGTTGTTCGCTACTCTTCTGCAATTCCCTCAAAGCATCGCACTTCATTATTTAATTTATTAATGCCGCAGGATAAACTGATGTGTCCACAATACGAGTATTTCATTAAACTTAATTATGTTATGCTACTTCTTCCTCATGCACTACTTGTATGCTATTTGCATTGTAAATAAATAAATAAATAAATAAATAAATAAATAAATAAATAAATAAATAAATAAATAAATAATATAAATAAATAAATAATAAATAAATAATAAATAAATAAATAAATAAATAAATAATAAATAAATAAATAAATAAATAAATAAATAAATAATAAATAAATAAATAAATAAATAATAAATAAATAAATAAAATAAATTAAATAAATAAATAAATAAATAAATAAATAAATAAATAAATAAATAAATAAATAATAAATAAATAAATAAATAAATAAATAAATAAATAAATAAATAATAAATAAATAAATAAATAAATAAATAAATAAATAATAAATAAATAAATAAATAAATGCTTAAAAAAATAAATGAACTTGATAATATTATGTTGTGCTATTCTTCCTCATTCACTACTTCTATGCTGGTTGCTATAGTGTGATGCACCTCAATCAGTTAGCATTGATTGCATCTGCATCTGGAGAGTTAGTATAGATGCTATTCATGAGGAGTAGGCCTACTGACAGTTTCAAGTGAATATCACTAGAGTGCTAGTGACACCTGATTCAATGGAGATAACATTTTTGTAATACCTCCTGTAGAGAAACAATAATTTGTAGCTAGAGCTGTTGTTTTAAAACAGGCAAGAATGTCTCAATTCAAGACATTGAAAATTCTATTTAAAATAGTTGATAAGCTGTTTAATATTTTCCTTGACAGAAATAGCTGATGAATTATTGAGGAAAAGCTAGTTGAAATACAGAGTCTATTTTTAGTAGACTACCTTTGTAGTAGTACTTTTAAAGTGGGACAAAGACGTTTTTTTTGCATCTAGCTTTCAACTTGGCTTCAACAGCTTTCAACTAGCCTTGAAATAACAGCGGACTTGAAGTTTTTCATTATTGTTGAAAATTTTTATTTTTCTTCAGAATCTTGGAAAAAATCATATCTATAGTGATGTCCACGTTATAATGGCAGTGGAGAAAGATAGTGGAAAAACGTTGCCAAACCTCTGTCTTGTCAATGCCTTCTATAGACGGTAGCTGATACAGGTCTATTGATGTAATATTAACTGTTCATTCTCGTTTAAAATAATCAATTATATTTTAATAAGCAAGAGATTATATTTTTCAATAATTTTATAATGAATTTTCATAATCAAGATAATATATTTTGTTAATAAATTATATTTCTACATTGTTAAAAACCGATCTGGCAACAGAGCGAAGCGAGAAAGAGTGATAGCGCTATCCGCTCTGTTGAACGATAGACAAGGATAGCAATAGAATAATCAAACACTGTCATTATGGCGTGAACCTCACTATAGCATTGGAGGTGTTCTCATGAACTAGCTAATTATTGTACTAGCTGTAGCCTACTCAGTTGAATTTTAAATATGAAAAATTATTAACGTTCATTCTTCTATTTTTAGGTGCTGGTCACCTTCTCCTGCCTTATAGTTGGCTTCAGCTTTGCTTTCATGGTATTATTTCAATCCTCAGAGCCGTTCGTGTCATTTTGGCTCTCATTTTTGAAGGTCATGGTGATGATGACTGAGTACGACTACGGTGACTTGTTCAGTGCGAGAGAAGGACAGGACTATTTAGCGAGAACTATATTCCTGGTTTTCCTCATACTAGTGTCTATTGTTATGATGAACCTCATGGTGGGCATAGCTGTTAGTGATATAGCATTACTTGAGGATCAAGGAAGAGTTAGTAGAATAATTAAGCATATTGACTTTTTAGATTTGCTCGAAGAGTTAGTTTACAATGATGTGTTTCTGAAAATAATGCCCAAAAGAGCAGGAAGGAGCCTCAAAAGTATGCGTGCGGCTCCTTCGTATTTCACATTCAAAATTAGACCGCTGAGAAACAGCAGAAGCATTCTTCCTCTAAGTCTTCATCAATCAATGATTAATAAAGTTGATGAGCTTTACAAAAACAACTACAACTACAACTCATGTCCAGAAACATCCATGAATGTATCATGTAAAAATGATCTTAGAACTGAAAAGCCGGTTGATTCCATCTGCGAACACTGTAAATCAAACGTATCCGAATCCAAATTACAATGTATTCTTGAAGAAATTGCTAAATTGAAAGATGAATTGCAGTCAATGAAGGATCAGTCATTGGCTCATTGATGTGATAATAATGAATTGATGTTTCACGCTATCAAAATCGCAGATTTTCTTGAATGACTCTTCAAAACCGATTTGATTCCTTCCTTGTCACATTTTCAATTCATTTCATATTCTGATGCATTAAATAATGATTGAAGAAATTAATGACTTGAGTGACAATTTTATTATCATTCATGAACTCTTTATAATCCATGATGTGCAAAGTTATGATGCACATGATTATAGAGTTGAGAACCAATAAATGAGAACCTCTATCGTACAAACACATTATTGAAAGTGACGTGATTCATGTAATTCTAAAGTTGTTTCCAGCTTGTAACCAACTGTGATCCAACTGTTCATAACATGCTAACTGTGATGTGAACAAACTAAGTTGGAAACGAATGTAGAGATTAAACTATAGTGAGTTATACTAATGTATATTTTTTATCTTTGTATTTGAACTTTAAATAAATTGTCTGCCATTTTCTTGTTTCAAAAGAAAACTGTCAGTACTTCTAATTATTTTGAAGACAAAATGATCAAGAATCAATATTCTATTGAATTTTGATAGTGAGAGCTATTTGAATGGAAATCTGAAAAAATGCTTCAGGAAAATTAATGATAAACTGGTGAATATTAAATTTCTTAACTCTTAGCCAAGTCATTCAAGTGTGATCTGTGTGTATTGGGTTTATACTTTCCAGTCTCTCCTAGAATACATAAATAAATAATAGCCCTTTCATTGCATTCTAAATCGTTGAATACTCCACTCAGCATATCAATAACATGAAATTAATGCGGGCGGAGTGGCTGAATTAGTAGTCCACACCTCCAAAACAAAGGAGCTGTCTGATTGGCCAATGGGTTGATCAATCGTCATTTGACCTTCACAGTTCACTACCAATAGGAAGCAAGCAGCTCGACAACGTTACATGCAAATCTTTGTCCAATGAGACTGCTCGTTGAATTTGGGGCATGGCTTACCCGTTAGCAAAGCCACTTCCATATTTTTGGTGTCATGAGTTCTGCCTTTCTCGTTTCAATTATTATTTTCTCCAATTCTCAAATAAAAGTGTAATCAAACTAGTATAATCTTTGAAAAATTACAATATTTCTTAAGCTGCTATAGTTTTCCAATCTAATATGAATTTCGGAGATTAACTCTAGCTAGTCGGGGCGGAAAGTTAGTAATTCCGGCTCCGAACAAGCTATAATTAAATCAAAAGTTATCACATCATGTTGGAAGAAGAATCCATGGATTCCTAAACCGATATGTTTAGAATATTGTTAGAATATATGTTGTATATATGTTAGAATATATGTTTAGAATAAGCTATAATGAAATCAAAAGTTATTACATCATGTTGGAAGAAGAATCCATGGATTCCTAAACCGATATGTTTAGAATCTAGGTCTACTTCTTACACAATCAAAAAAATAAACAAACTTTCCAGCATTTTTTCAACAATATTCAATTACCGTATATAAAATGACAAGAACTTGTTATGAAAGGTTTTGGAAATTATATTGATAATATCGTATCAATATACTTGTAATTTCATAACAAATACATGTAATTTGAAATAATTGAATATTGTTGAAAAAATGCTGGAAAGTTTGTTTATCTATTTGTTTGTATAAGAAGTTATCTTACTATCTTGGTCTACTTTTTCAACACGTGATTTCCTCTATCTTCTACAAAAGCTTTTTCGTTACTCGGAATGATGCAAAATTCCTGTAATGGGAGTCTGGAATAGCTAAAGAATGTATAGTTTTCTATGCTACTCTGATTGATATCTTCATAATTTCATGTTTCCTGAATTCGAGAACAGTTGATTCCTTACAATACATGAGTAGTTTGTCAGTTGTTATAACATTCATGTTCTCTCTATTAATTATTAATGATCTCATAACAGACGAGAGGTTGTACTGGAAGCTGGCTTATAGTGGGTATTAACAATGCCCTGGACACTAATTCAACAGTGCATAGAGGTATAATTACTCCCCAAGTGATATGCTATTCCACCCAATAACAGCGTCTCATCCTCCTAGCGTCAAGGATATCAGGTAACATGAGATCCTTCAAACTCAATGTTCATCACTTATCCCTTTGCTACACGAATCTTCTTCATGGTCTCAGTATGCAACGAATAGTATTGTATTTAATTATAGTTCATCACTTTAAATGAAAATTTTTGTTTCAACTGATTGGAATAGAAGAGAATAAAATAAATAAATAGGATAGATTTCTGAAATTTTTTTGCAATTTACTGTGATGACAGTACAGTCCCAATACAACAAAATAATCAGTAGAATAGGATAGTATGTGGAAACGGTAATACTAGACCTTTTAATTTTATAGTAATTATAAATTTTCGACAAAATTAGCTTATAGCTGATTTCTTTGAAAAAAAATTATTCAATAAATGTAAGACTGTTGAAAGTCGCTGTGGTAAATTTATAGATTAATTATTCTATGACTCTCCTATATTGAAAACAGATTTGTCTGTAATTGGGTTACAAAATGGATGATGATAACTGTTAATATCGAAGGTATGAATCTTTTTCGCCTGGATTGTGAATTACTACGTGTGTTCCCGACACACATTTTTGTGTACTGTCATACATAACTAAGGATATAATTATTATAAAGCAATACTGCTATTATTATATATTGTTCTATTTAGAGTTCAGAGCAGAGAGAAAGGTAATATGAATTAGACTCCAAAGCATTTTTTATTCCATGAACAATTTATATTATCTATTTGCAAAAAATAGGATAGGAAGAGACGACTTGTCTGCTGAGCATGTTTTGCAAAAACGGAGCGCGAAGCGCGGAGGCTGCTAACCCACCCTACTGGGGGTGCAGGGGGCGAAGCCCCCTGCCGGGAACGAAGCGCGAGTCAAAAGGTACAGCTATGAAGGAAATGCCTTCTGATCTTCGAAGGCCTGTATGTTCTTTTTTTGGCTCAATAAAATGAATTTGAATTCGAATTTGATTATCACTCTTTTGAATTTTTATCCTTACATAAATGAATTATTAGGATGATTTGACAGATATAACTGCCACACCCACACTACAACAGTTCTGCATGATACAGATTCAATAGAATTGCAAGTCATGCTCATTGGAACATAGTGTTTCTTGTTTCTGTTTCAATTATTAGTTGATTGAACATCTAATCATTGATCAATGATTAGTTATTCAACAAGTTCCATATCCTTCTCTGATTCACTTGTAAACGATTACTACTTTTATTAATCCTCGTGTGATTTTTAATTTGTCTGAGATTCTTGTGTGTAGGCTGATGGTAATTTTCTTGTATTGCCTGCCAACGAAACAAGAGAACGTTGTTTGTGTAGAAAACGTGTAAGGTGAAGAAAGTGTTCCCCAGAGAGAAATAATGTGAAAGTAGTTCTGTAGTGCTGGAATAAGAAAGCAGGGTCGGTTTCTCTTAGTACTGAAAAAACTTTTAAATGTAAGGGACGCCTAAAACAGCTTGTTATTTTCTTGATAGAGTTCAGCCAGAAAGGGATAGCATGAAGTTTGGACACAAGCAGTACGGAAAAGACGAATTAGGATGGAAAGAACTAGAGAATGAAGAGTTAGGGTATTTTTATTTTCTCGCAATCGTTGCCTCAAAAACTGTACGGTAGCTTTGCAGTAGCTTCCTGACAGCAACTTTCCTAGAAATGACAAAAGAATTGTATTGATATGAAATAGAATTTTAGCTATAATTAATGTGTCCAAGCAGTGAGATAAAATTTATTCCATCAAAGGAGTTCTTAACGTATCATAATATTGCTGTATTCATTTTACAGAATGGGGTATAATAGCTTCTGCTTCATTCTGTGTTGAGCAATCACGAGTGAGTTCAAATTCGGGAGATAAGAATTTGTTGGATTATCATCAATAATAGGCAACTCGAATATTAAATAGTTTCACATATCAAATCAAAGCTACTATTAGTATTGTACTTTACACCAAGTGAATTCTCGTGATAGTTATCACTGATCTCGATTATTGCGAATCAACGCCAGAGTTCTGAGTGGCACTGAGTGAAGATTGTTTTTCTGAAGGTATATTTTCTACGAAATCATCTCTCAGATTAGCCCGTATTTTCAATTTCGTCACATGTAAGAACCTCATATTTTTTATATTGCTTATTATTATCTCTTCCTAGATTCTGAAGCCAGCATGGTGACTATTCTCTTCTCTTGTAATGCTCCAAGGGAAATATATTGAAAGTACCCTCCTATTTAATAGGAAATACCATTATAATAAATCAATCTTAATAGTATAATCCTGTAGCTATAACCAGAGACAAGAAATATAGGTGTTTTGTTTTAGTTTGTGTTTGAGGAGTAAAGCCGTTTGTATTCTCTCTTGTCCTGTTATTGTTCCATCTGTTACGATCTGCAAAGACAGCAACAAAAGTTAGTATCAGCAACAGAAAATTTTACATTTATACATTAAAACAGTAAAAACACCAATATGTTACACCAATATAGGTGTTTTGTTATTGTTTTACTCTATATAAACTTACGCTTATCCTTTATCTATGCTTTAATAGTTTTCTCTGTATATATATATGTAGAGGAGTAAATGTAATATGCATATGACTGTGTATGTGCACTCGTTAGGCAGTTTGTTAGAATGCAAAAAAGACTCTCCACCAATCGGAAACAAAAAGCGAACTCTCAAAGTATAATAGTATACAGAAATCATACTATATCGGAAATTGAACATTGTGGTAAGGAGAAATAAACAAATTTCTTGCTTTTGTGTTGGGACCTCTAGAAGTTGTCTTTGTGACTTGGACAATATAAGATAGCCAAGGTAGACCAACGAAAGAGGAAAATTCCTGCCGGTAATATTGCAATGTTATCTTGGAATGGGATAAATAATCTTCTTTTTGAATTATTGATGTGGGGAATGTAATTATTGTTGTATTCAATGGTATCAGTATTTAAAACGAATGAGATTAGAATTATTGTTGTTTGATATCGAAATTTGAATCACGAAAATTTGGGAATCATTTCAAAATGGCGTATCTCTTGATCTCTATTGAGATTATTTTCTCTGGATGAGAATTTTTGTTCAAGCGAATAAACTTTATGCGCGTCTCCACTCAAAAGCCCTACTCACTTTTCTCTCCTTGCTTTCTCATAGAGAAGCACTCTCTCCCTCTATTTCAATTATGCATCTTTCTCAACTTACTCATCTTGGACTCAACTAGCAGCTTCAGCAGTATCTGAATGAATTAATTCCAATCTCTGGGGAATATTCCACTCGAAAACTCTACAGATAATCTCATCAATTTCTCTTTCTCCTTGTAGATCTTAGTCAAGCTTTTAAGTTTCGACATAGTGAATGAAAAATATATAACCGGTGTGCAGAGTAAAAGTGAGTAGACATGCCCATAAGATACAACTTGAAATTATAGAGTCGGTACTATATACCGTCCGTGTTGAGCTAATACTTCCCTGATATTAGAGAATGCATTCTTGTTATCAAAATAAAATTAGTTGAGTTCAGAATAAAATGTGTTGGGAATGGTGTGATATGAACTGGAATGTTTTATGTTACCACAAAAATCCTCCATTGCTATTTCATATTACTGGAGCTAGAGATGAAAGTACTTCATAGTTTCAAACTGTGAAAAATATATTCAAACAAGTTGGAACTAGGGCAGTGTGGTAGTAAATACTAAAATCTAGAAATTCCACGATTTCTCGAGACGATTATTCCTGGATGGCATGAAGACTACAAGTTTAAAAACTTGGCTCTTTCGAAGATTTTACTGCCTTCTGAATACTACGTGATAATAATGCTCCTACAGTCCACAATGAATCCAACTTTAAAATCACGGACAAGAATAAAAATGGAGAAGTTCTAACGTTACATATGGAGATTTCAAAGTTTTTTATCTTTGTTTTTATCAAGTTTCTTAGATTTTGCTTGCAAAATACTGAATTCATTCCCATAAACCAGTACCTATTCAGCAGAAATTTGGAAGAGATTTAGTGATAGTAGAGCGAGAAAGGAATCATGGGGTTGAATAAGTCTGTATTGATATTCAGATGTCTTTGGAAATATGCCTCCATCTTAGCTTTGTTTTTAGATGTTATTTTTCCTTTCTGAGTTTCAACTACGCGTATCTATCAGCAATTATAAGCGTATCGAGCCGAAAATATCCATGTTCTATTGTATTCTTGGATTAAATTATATCTCAAATAGGAAATATATGGAATGATATTATTTTAAATTGATCTTCAGGACTACTCTCAACACCTCGCATGAAACAATATTTTTCATTCGATCAACAATACAAGATCTCAGATTATTATTTTTATTCTCTAGCTTTTCAGTTGGATCAGCTCGGGTATTCTCAAAGTACGGTAATCATTGAAGAGGACAAAACTAGATCTCTCCCGAGTTCTAATGTATAAACTTCTTTTTTGATGGATAATTTTTATCCCTACAAATCCTCACAAGGATCCAGATGTGAGTACAGTTATCAAGATCATAATGATACAGTGTTGATCTGGAATATCAAGCAGGAGTTTAAAATCTACAGCAAGAAACATTGTATTACTATACAACAACCTTCATCCTTCCCACACCTGATAACCACAACATAAAAAAATCGCCATATCTATAGTCTTCTAAAGTTCTAACATTTTATTAGTTATAAACTCCCGATGATTATTATAACATACAAGACTCAAATTGAAAAACGGTTGCTGCACTGTATATATTGCTTCGTAATAATCACAGCTTGTATGCATTTATCAATGACCATTTAATTGAACGAGTGTAGTGACTTTGGGCTCGTATCGTTTTCCGTTTGTAGGTCTTTGAGTTTATTTGCATGTTCATCTATAACTTCCACTTCAAATTTCCTCACTTATCCTTTGAACTGTTATCATATAGATCAGCTTGTTCGCGAAAGAAATTGACCCACTCTGTTCTTTTTTTGAGGATTTAAAAGGATAACATATGGAGAAAATCATCATTACAATTAATTCAGCTGTCAATTCAATACAATGCAATTTGAAATATTCCACTTGACTTACCAGTCCTTCCGATAGAACAGCTCACAGAATATCAGCGGAATTCTGGGCGAATCCTCCAGCCTGAGGGGCTCACTAGTATTTTAAAATAATATTGATTGGAAAGTCAGTAAATTCTCTTAAACACTCAAGTTCTCATAGCTTGTACAAATGCTCTTTTCATTGGAAGAAGGATGTAACTCATTTTTGAACATTCCATTTATGTCAGTGATTTTAATCTATGTCTCAAATTAATAGCCGTGTTTAATCTAATCTATCATAATCTGGGCATTAATCTATCTATAATAAGAGTTATCGATTAGAAAAGAACTGATTTAACATAAATAAACAATTAACTTGAAGACAAAAAGCCAAAGAATGTGCTGTTTACTCATATGACCCAAATGCTCATCCGTGGAAGAAAAGTTTAGCAGATGCTTTGAAATTTCAAATGATTTGAAATTCAAACTACGTTCATAAACTTTGGTTCCATATCTACTTTATGTGGTGTCGAGGGACACTGCAGAATATCCCACGAGCAGCTTTGAAGTCCCCATGCCTGTTGCCTCTTATTTAAACGACAAGTTCTCATTCCAATGCAGCGCCACACTAAATGCTATGGCAAGGATTTGGAAAACACCTTGGTGTGGCCAGAAAGTTCACAAGTTTATTTATTCACAAGCATAGGTGATGTTTCACAGCATCTAGCTGTGAACTCGACCGCATGTGGGCGACTTAACTGAACTGCGTCGCCGAAAGCTCACCAAGTTCTTATCTCTCCAAGTTGGATGAATTTAATCATAAGGAAACATCATGAACAAGAACAGAGTGTACCAACTGACGCAAAACCATAACTGCGCGGCGTCTTCAAAGAAGCGGCTGAAACTGAGCCAAATAGCATAAATTACAGGTTCATATCAAAGGCAGTGTAATTTCCAAATTGATCGCTGATGATATTGAAATTTTCACTGTCCAACAATCAGATGAAACGAGATTGGATCCAGCATGAGATTAAGCCAATAGCGTATTATCTTTTTATTTAGTCGTATAAAAGCTATTTTTGCAGTCATTTAGATTGAATAAAAAACTAAGAAATTGTCAAAAACCACAGATTTTAATGATAGTTATAAACACCGGTTTTGGTTGTCAATCTCTAATAAACTAAAACTAAATACAAGAGCAGCTGAATTTATACTAGTAGGCGAGTACTGCTATTGGTCAAGGGTATGATCGCCTGTCATTGGCCCAGCTAGACAGTCTCCTCCCACTTAACGGTATAACAGAAACGTCACAAAATGGCGGCTTAAGCAACAGACTCGCCATAATAACAAAATGTCATTTTAGAATTGCAATCATTGTCCTTGAAGTATATAACTCATTAACGAGTATTTCATCGAATGTTAAATGTATCAAATATAGAATTGAAAAATGTAGAATATGAGGTGTGAGTGAAGCTTGATTCCCATACAACAATGTCAGTGAACAGTGGAAATATAAGTTCTAATAGGATTATTCATACTCGTTCAGCTGGCCTGAGTGGGAATAGTCCAATAAGAACTCTTGAAAATGATATTTTCCTACAGTTACGTTGAAAAGTGGCCATTGCTGCACTGATTACAGAACGCAAAGAATCACTTTTCCGCTCTAGTGCGGGAAAAATTTTTCTGCACTCCAGATTTGCAACATGGCAACGCAAAATACTTAGTAGGTTATATGGAGCAACAGTGCAGCAAAATCAAAATGAAGTTGGTAACAGTGACTGGGCTGCTATAGTGAGCAGAGGTGCAACGAAGCACAACGCGCTAATTATTATTCATTATATATTATAACCAAGGACAACGAGGACTTTAGGATTTTAGGATTAAGGTTTTTATCTATAATAAAATTACACAGAAAAACATTTGATGCATTTCAGGCAATTTTACCCATAATTACCCACTTTTCATATTCAATGGTAACTGTAGGAAAAACTTAATGTGAAATACGTGCGCAAAGTTCTTCTGCTGCACTCAAGAAACCATTCCGCCCTCGCCTACGGCTCGGGCGTAATAGTATATTTCGCACCTAGAGCAGAAAATGAGATTTTTCCAGCTCGAAATCGGTTTTCAAGTCCGAGGCCGTAGGCCGAGGACTAGAAAAGATTGAGAGCTGGAAAAACATTTTTGCCCGTGGTGCGAACGATATTTTTCGCCACACTACAGGTATTGCTGACAAAATAAATAAAGAATACAAAATAAAGAATACTCGTTAAGCTATCGTACCTATCTCTTGATTTTAGTGGTAGAAGATTTGCAGTCAGGATTTCAGATTCTTTTAAAATTTCACTTGGAATACCACAGTCATCTTCAAGCATTTTTGAAAATTCGGAATGCACTAATCAACAATAAATAATTGAATAAAACTGGTTGCGAAGCGAATTAGTTTGATTCGAAACTGGAACTAAAATCATGGCGACTTCAGCTTATTATGAAAGTGGACACTCGCCCGATCTAGCGGATGACTTATTAATAATAATTAGCGCGTTGTTTCCAGCCATAAGCGGCTGGAAAGAGACAACTTTCTGGCCTAGACCGGAAAAGAAACCCTTTTCTGACGTCGTCTGCAAACAAGGTCTTTCAGATCTACGTAGGGACTGGAAAACAGCTGCTTTCTGTGCAGTGTGGCGAAAACGTTTCTTTCGGTGCAGCAAACTGTCACTTTGCGCACTAGTTGCACAAATAACTATTTCACGTTTCAATTCAACTGTTGTGGGGATCCAGCTTTAAAGGTTAAAAAATTGGGTGAACGATTGGGCAATAATTATTTTCTCTTAAATCGTTTTATAATTTTGGTACAAAAAATCATCAACTCATGTCTCATCACTTATTGTAAATCGCATTTATCATAAAGGTTCATGAATCGCGTCTGAAGCATTGAACCTCACAGAGGGGATTTTGTTGATGCTTCATGGCCTGAAGGTAATTTTTTTTCTGATTCAACACTCTTGTCTCAGCAGTTCAGTCAATAATTCATTGCAAACTCTCAGGTGAAGCATGAAAACTTTCTGGATTTTTATGAATCCAAGCGATGTATCTAATCTGTTCGATAATCAGCATTATATACTCATATTGACATGAAAATAATTGGAAAAATCATTATTACAATCATAATAATTTGAAAAATCATCACGATATTGGTATAAGTGATATCAACATTGAACTACACAAAGTACAATTGTAGGCCTATTTATTGTCAGTAACGCTGCCTGGAGAAGATTCTTCTAGTACATTTTCAAGTTTTCAAGTACGCGATAATAATCTTCGTTGAGAGCAAACAAACCTGTTTGTTTGTGATATCTCTAATAAACACCGCAATATTTCTAATGATCTATCAGTGAGGGTAGGACAATACTCTCAAAACAATATCGGTATATTTCCTTCAAGAATCAGATTTAATTTCGTGTGCTTGCTTATCCTGCAATCCTTTGTAATTCATCTAGTACTTAAACCTTGTTTCCTAACACCTGGTCCAATCGGTTTCTTTTTCCATCCTTTCCCTTATTATTCTTCCCCCATCCCATCATTCCATATCTACCTTCTATTTACTTTTTCTGATACCTTTTTCACCTTCTCAAGGATTGAAGGTTTTCCTAGTACATGGATATCCATAGTTGGAAAAACCCTTCAATCTTCCACCCTTTTTTATTGCACGACTTTCTTTTTTCGCTTTAATGTGTATTTTTGTTATTGTTTGTATGTATTCTTTTTGTTAATCTCTGTATCAAACTTGTATGTGTGTGTAAAAATGAATTGAATTGAAAAATTTCAGTACGCTCACTCTAATTTTACATGATCCTGAGGAATCTAGATAGTGGAGAAAAAGTAGTAAGTAGTAAGGCTGGTAGTAAGCTCTCAATTGGATTGTGAAAGATCTGTGCAAATTGGAATCGAACCATGAATCTGAACATGTATACTAGCGGAGCTCTCCAGTAAAATACAGGTGCTCTTCCAATCTCATCTCTGTTTGAGTGGGAATACAAACACGCTGGAGTCCTCACTCAATCATTCTGCCAAAGCGATAGATACACTTATCCGATGAAAGTAGAGTGAAAGAAGAAATGAGCGATTCATCGCACGGGAGCAAGGGAGAGAGAGAATGAGTGAGTGAGCGAGTAATGTCGAGTGTGACAGGCAATATTGCAATGCTCAATCTCATATGAATGAGATAATAATAGGACCCTCGAGGTTGTTGAGTTGAATTATCGATGTAATTCATTCCGGAAAATGTGGATATCATTCTGTCCATCGACACCGATGTTATGTTTTCCGTTGATGGAATAACCGTTGAGAGCTCCAAAAGTGAATCTAACTTGATAGATTGTTCTTGTTTTGAAGCTTGGAAGCACGCTAATTTTAAGAAGATAAAACTCCTATATACGGTTGTTAAAAGTAGTCAGATGATTTTTCATTCACTTCAAAATTACTTCGAATCATTTCCAGTAGTATGTGGAATTTCGAGAGTTTCTACGGCCAATTTAGTCTTCCAAAACTTGAACAATCATAAAATTTTTACGAAACACGCAAATTATAAGAAGACAGTAAGTACTCCTACATACCGTTGTTAGAAGTAGTGAGATGATTTTTCATTCAATTCAAAACTACCCCGAATTATGTCCAGTAGTATGTGGAATTTCGAGAATTTAAGCATCCAATTTAGTCTTCCAAAACTTGAAAAATCATGACATTTTTAGGTAAGAACTGAAAATTCTTGCTCTGTTTTGATTATTTTCATTGATCAGAAAAAGTAAAAGCTCTCTCAACTACCCCCTGGAAGGCCACTCTAAGTATAGTTGGTAGTGATTCAAAATAATATTGAAGATCTTCAATTACCCGGATATATCTACACTTTCTCCAATATCCTAATTCTGCAAAGCCCAGTACCCCTTCATGACTGGTATGTATTGGGGATAATATTAATTTTTCTGTTAAAACAAAAAAACTTTCATGTTTCATCTTTGTTACTCTAGTATCAAAGATTATTTCCAAAAATATTGAAAAATAGAGTACTTGAATTGCATTCATTGTGACATCATCTTTTGTTTACGAAAAACACCGAAGTCATTCATCTACTAGACAACACTGAACACACAAGGAAGTTGAAGAGAACAAAGCCCTTTCGAGTTGGTGTAGTGCTAGTGAAGAAAAAAAGTATATTAATTAAAAGTGTAGTGAAAGAATTTAAACTAGTGAAATCATAGATTGGAACTGTAGGCTTCACTGGAGGACTTTGGCAATAAAAATTAATATTTTAGGATAAGAAATAAGAGAACAAAATTCATGGTTAGTCCTAGTGACTAGTTTTAATAGAAATAATTAAAAAAATCTTTTGTTAACCATAATAGGTGAAGATTGATAAATGCCTTTACAGTTTTAAATCTAGTGGGAATTACAAAATTCCTGTCCAGTTCTCATTGTTGGAAATTTTGTAGGGTGACAAAAACGATTAGGTTATTATCAATTCAAAAGAGCAATCATCTCTTGCTCAGATACAAACAGCGAATTATTTTGATACACAGATCACACAATTGCTCTTTCCATATTTTTTGCATGTGGGAACTATCATTTCACAAGACAGGGTGTGGCCCGGTTCATTTATCTTGGCGGTTGAAACGTTGAAAGGCCTGAATGGACTTTTTGCCACCGCCACCCACATCGTTGCCTGGTGTGCTGTTTCCAACTGTAACACAGGCGAAATGTTTCATGCTTTGACATTGAAATATTGAGTGTAATCTCTGGCCCAACCCTGCGCTGTCTACGCTACTGTCATGACTCAATTCCTCCTTTTTATTGTATTATTCCCTCGCTACCGTATTTTGCGAGTGAGCCTCGCGAATTTGATCATGCTTGGCATTTGAGAAGCAATGTGGGAGACTCACTTCTGAGTTGATCTGACTCAAAGTTCCTTTGAATTACCTGAGCTGCAAGAAGCTCTCAATATACATAAGATAAGGTAGGTGGATGAAAATGGATGGCTGGAGAGCTCATCATATCATGGACTAAATAAACATAATACATAAGAAATACACAAGAATCAAGAATCATGAGTAATAAATAGTGATAATACATACGAATAAAAGATTCTAAGTCATTATTATCAATCACTAGGCAGTTATCAATCATCATAGGTATAAGTTAATCCATATTTTGCTTTGTATTTATAACAATATTCACTAGTGCACGAGAAATGGACCTATGTTTCAAGGAAATGTTCCTGTTCCTAGTTCTTGACTGGAGAAATTAATACAAATAATATTTCAAGTGAACTGAATAGTTTGTTGTAATAATTCCAAACAGAAATAGGATATATTTCTATTTGTTCTTAAAAATATTGAAAACTTCCATCCTGTTTTAATCAGCGATATTGTATTCTAAATAATACACTATTCTAAATAATAATATAAAATAGGTACGTAATACTTCTAAGTGCAATTCTCTAATTACTCAAGATCTGTATAATAGGTACAATTTATTCATTGTTTAAAATTTGTTTTCTGATCTCGCGTGGAAAGACTAAAGGACAAGAAAGTATGGCAGTTCGCAGAGCCTCAGAAAATGCTTTTTAAGGTTGAACCTGATCAATCGGGTGTATGCCCTTTCCTATTTGTTCACATTCCTGTGATTTTCTCCAGTATTCTGTCGAAAAGATGGGACCATTAAAATTTCTATTATCTCTGATTCAAAAGATTTTTCAGCATCACTGGAAATTGTCGATTGAGAAAGTTCATTAAATTATGAACAATGATTAATTGTTAAATTATTTCAGACAATCGATAATAAAATTGAATTGGTAGCCTACTAATTGGTAACTAGGCGCCTTATGGAATATGACTTGCCTCATTCAAATTGTTTAGATCAAATCTTTCATTTAAATTAGCACTTTACTTCGCATGAGACAAATTGTCACGCAGAGATTGGTGACTTCAACTTTTTGCTGAACAATTATCATTATTATCTAATATCTGTAATAGATTAATCTTTATTGACACATTCAAGGAACATTCACAGTGCTCAGCATCATTTCAACTGAGCTTCAATTGTATCACTACTTCACCTTTACTAGCAAGTACTAAAAGTTGAAATTACTGCATCAGTTTTTCCTGAGACGATGAACTAAAGGTCGTAAGGTCAAAGTAGAATCAGCAGGAAAGCGTGGAGATGTATAACACGGGAAAATATTAAGAAACTTAAAATGAATACGTTATGAGAGCAAAATATACATGAGATTTAAAATATGAGGTACTATTTCTTCTTGGAAGGTGGAAAATTCTCTATCTTCATCTCGTGAATCTCACGAGGAAAACTCTGTTTGTAATATATAACAGAAAGCATATGGAAGTTCAAATTTTTCCGATTGAGTAAGATTAGAATTCTCTATTTATGCAGATTTAAATATTGATACTGTATTACAGTATATGATTTGATGAGATGAAACTCACTCAGCTTTCATAGTCTCTATTTGAACAAATCTCTAGCAAATTTTTCAAGATTAGATTATGAGATCTTGAAAAAGACACAAAACAACTGTAATGTTAAATAATCCAATCTTAACAAGTTCAAATGCAAATCTGATAAGTTTTAGGAGAGGGGAAGAGTTTGAGTGACAATGAAGGAATGCTGCTTCGAATAAGTTGAATTTTTATTTTGAATCCTTGTGTTCAATGTAACTGAATGTTGATCCTAAAATTCATTGTGAATCCAGAATTATTCAAGAAATCAATCTATCACTGTATAGTTCTGTTACCAGTACCTTTTCTTCAATCCAAAAGAATAGATATAATTCAGTGCTCATTGAAAAGTAAGCCTACTCTCTACTTTTTTACTCTACTTTAATTTTTATAATTGCTAACTCCATAAAGTGGAAAAGACAGCTCAGTTGTAGCAATTCAATTGGAAATGAAATTATAAATGTGATTCTCGTTGAAATAAAACAAACGAGAAAATCAATAATCTGCAGAACTGTCTTTTGTTCTGAAAGACGAAATCGGATTTGTTGCTGACTTTAATTTCCTTCCTGTATTGTATGATTCGCATTACTGGTGGATGACAAAACCACCCAATGAACATCAGCCGACTGAATAAAGAGAATTGAAGTCAATTTGTCTTCCGTCACCCAGTTTGGCAAACAATATCAATTTCAACCGGGAAAGGGGAGGAGCTATCTCCACCACCACGAAAGGGAATCCATAACCTCCATTTCAAGCTTTGTCAAGCTCAACCTTTGAACTTTTGCATTGTCTCTTGTACCAGCCTGAGGAAATGGGCCATCTTCATTATTCTGGGACCAAGAAGTATCTGCAAACAATCAAACAACTGGAGGTGGAATAATTTCTTTGAATACTTACCGACTTATCTGATGTGAACACATTTTGTGCAATCATACATCGAATCATGAATGAGAATTTGAGTGTTTTGGTGTTCAAGAAGATTTGATGACTTAACCGTATTTCGAACTTCCAATCTAAATTTGGAAGAGTAGAAATGAGTTTTTTTTTAACTTTATTCAACAAAACAATTCAAACAGTTCTCAATCTAGAAAACAAAGAAACAAATTGAAATAACAAACAGTAAATCAGAAGTAAATAGTTCATCAGGCATGGCATTTTGCCGTCAGCCGAATTTGGGAGAGTAATGTTGAAGGGTTTGCCTGTTTTTATTCTTACAATATCATTTTCATGATAAGTAATCTAAAATAAGTACTAATAAATATATTTGCGACCTATTTGTGATCATATTGGTGAAGTTGATCCTAACTACTTTTCATTTTACGCGGTAAAAGTGCTTCTCACGAGTGTATTTGAACGAGTGTACGCCCATTATCCGTTAAAACAATATGGATGATATTAATGCAACTCTTTACTATGACTTCATAATTCACTATCTGATAGGGGAAAGATCCCTATAACTCATGAAAAACTGTAGAGAGCATTTCTAATATCAAGTAGGCTACTAGGACGATGACGACTGACGTTTTAATATTAAATCTCGAATGGTATTTCTTATCTCTCAGCTCATCTAATTCCACCAAGCTCAAATTACATAATTCCCATTTGGGAATTATTCAACGATTCTAATTTGTTGGCTGAGCACCAACATTTCCACAGAAGAGATTTTTCCAATTGGTTTTTCAATAGTTTTTTCCTCGTCTACATTTTTAATTTTTTCACCTTCTGGATTAGTGAAGTAGTTTCATATACCTAATATGATGCACATTTTATTCTTTGTATTGAGAGTCTAATCAATATATACGATATACGTTTGATGATTCAAATTTCCGTTAAATTATATCCCATATTTTATAAAGTAGCCTCCACTTTTTCAAGCCTCTTTCTGAAAATATGGTCGAGTGATACAGTCGAATGGAGTAGTATCAAAGATGCGGAGCCACAACAATATTTAAATGAAAAAGATTTTATTCATCAAAAAACCAGTACAATAACAGGAAAATCTGTTTCTGATCATCGAAACATAGAAACGAACAGTAATAATGATCATTCAGTAAAATCTCATTCCATTTTTCTATTCTATTCTCATCTTTTTTAAAGAATCAATATTGACGAATCGCAAACACGTTGCTGCGATGACAGAACATGTTGTATTATCCTGTTATGATGATAGATTGGCGCATGCATAGCCAACGGCGACCGAAGCTGATGCAATATTGAGAGCCCGTTGCTAGGCGACCACATACAAGAGATGCATTCTGTACAAATCAAATACGGACAAATTTGTCAATATGATTGTTTTCACAATCATAAAATTCATAATCAAATATTCAGTACGTAGTTTGCCTGATTTTGGAGCAACAAATTAATTTGTAGCATTGGATTAATATCCCTGCTATTCCCCAATTTTAGTACTTTAATAGAAATGTTATTATTCTAACAGGTTGTATGCTATCCACGTTGACAAACTATTATGAAAACGTTATGAGAGCAAAATATACATGAGATTTAAAATATGAGGTACTATTTCTTCTTGGAAGGTGGAAAATTCTCTATCTTCATCTCGTGAATCTCACGAGGAAAACTCTGTTTGTAATATATAACAGAAAGCATATGGAAGTTCAAATTTTTCCGATTGAGTAAGATTAGAATTCTCTATTTATGCAGATTTAAATATTGATACTGTATTACAGTATATGATTTGATGAGATGAAACTCACTCAGCTTTCATAGTCTCTATTTGAACAAATCTCTAGCAATTTTTCAAGATTAGATTATGAGATCTTGAAAAAGACACAAAACAACTGTAATGTTAAATAATCCAATCTTAACAAGTTCAAATGCAAATCTGATAAGTTAGGTTAGGAGAGGGGAAGAAGAGTTTGAGTGACAATGAAGGAATGCTGCTTCGAATAAGTTGAATTTTTATTTTGAATCCTTGTGTTCAATGTAACTGAATGTTGATCCTAAAATCCATTGGGAATCCAGAATTATTCAAGAAATCAATCTATCACTGTAAAGTTCTGTTACCAGTACCTTTTCTAATCCAAAAGAATAGATATAATTCAGTGCTCATTGAAAAGTAAGTCTACTCTCTACTTTTTTACTCTACTTTAATTTTTATAACTGCTAACTTTATGAAGTGGAAAAGACAGCTCAGTTGTAGCAATTCGATTGGAAATGAAATTATAAATGTGATTGAAATAAAACAACGAGAAAACCAATAATCTGCAGAACTGTCTTTTGTTCTGAAAGACGAAATCGGATTTGTTGCTGACTTTAATTTCCTTCCTGTATTGTATGATTCGCATTACTGGTGGATGACAAAACCACCCAAATGAACATCAGCCGACTGAATAAAGAGAATTGAAGTCAATTTGTCTTCCGTCACCCAGTTTGGCAAACAATATCAATTTCAACCGGGAAAGGGGAGGAGCTATCTCCACCACCACGAAAGGGAATCCATAACCTCCATTTCAAGCTTTGTCAAGCTCAACCTTTGAACTTTTGCATTGTCTCTTGTACCAGCCTGAGGCAATGGGCCATCTTCATTATTCTGGGACCAAGAAGTATCTGCAAACAATCAAACAACTAGAGGTGGAATAATTTCTTTGAATACTTACCGACTTATCTGATGTGAACACATTTTGTGCAATCATACATCGAATCATGAATGAGAATTTGAGTGTTTTGGTGTTCAAGAAGATTTGATGACTTAACCGTATTTCGAACTTCCAATCTAAATTTGGAAGAGTAGAAATGAGTTTTTTTTTAACTTTATTCAACAAAACAATTCAAACAGTTCTCAATCTAGAAAACAAAGAAACAAATTGAAATAACAAACAGTAAATCAGAAGTAAATAGTTCATCAGGCATGGCATTTTGCCGTCAGCCGAATTTGGGAGAGTAATGTTGAAGGGTTTGCCTGTTTTTATTCTTACAATATCATTTTCATGATAAGTAATCTAAAATAAGTACTAATAAATATATTTGCGACCTATTTGTGATCATATTGGTGAAGTTTATTCTAAGTACTTTTCATTTTACGCGGTAATAGTGCTTCTCACGACAGAATTTGAACGAGTGTACGCCCATTATCCGTTAAAACAATATGGATGATATTAATGCAACTCTTTACTATGACTTCATAATTCACTATCTGATAGGGGAAAGATCCCTATAACTCATGAAAAACTGTAGAGAGCATTTCTAATATCATCAAGTAGGCTACTAGGACGATGACGACTGACGTTTTAATATTATATCTCGAATGGTATTTCTTATCTCTCAGCTCATCTAATTCCACCAAGCTCAAATTACATAATTCCCATTTGGGAATTATTCAACGATTCTAATTTGTTGGCTGAGCACCAACATTTCCACAGAAGAGATTTTTCCAATTGGTTTTTCAATAGTTTTTTCCTCGTCTACATTTTTCATTTTTTCACCTTCTGGATTAGTGAAGTAGTTTCATATACCTAATATGATGCACATTTTATTCTTTGTATTGAGAGTCTAATCAATATATACGATATACGTTTGATGATTCAAATTTCCGTTAAATTATATCCCATATTTTATAAAGTAGCCTCCACTTTTTCAAGCCTCTTTCTGAAAATATGGTCGAGTGATACAGTCGAATGGAGTAGTATCAAAGATGCGGAGCCACAACAATATTTAAATGAAAAAGATTTTATTCATCAAAAAACCAGTACAATAACAGGAAAATCTGTTTCTGATCATCGAAACATAGAAACGAACAGTAATAATGATCATTCAGTAAAATCTCATTCCATTTTTCTATTCTATTCTCATCTTTTTTAAAGAATCAATATTGACGAATCGGAAACACGTTGCTGCGATGACAGAACATGTTGTATTATCCTGTTATGATGATAGATTGGCGCATGCATAGCCAACGGCGACCGAAGCTGATGCAATATTGAGAGCCCGTTGCTAGGCGACCACATACAAGAGATGCATTCTGTACAAATCAAATACGGACAAATTTGTCAATATGATTGTTTTCACAATCATAAAATTCATAATCAAATATTCAGTACGTAGTTTGCCTGATTTTGGAGCAACAAATTAATTTGTAGCATTGGATTAATATCCCTGCTATTCCCCAATTTTAGTACTTTAATAGAAATGTTATTATTCTAACAGGTTATATGCTATCCACGTTGACAAACTATTATGAAAACGTTATGATCCATAAGTATCTGAGTATGGTAAGCCAGTTATACACACATTGATTTTCTACCGTCCCTATAAATTCTACCAGATTGAATGGAACTCAACAAAAAAAATATGGTGTGGCGCACTCCCACAACTTCCTTGCCGTTATGAAAATTGATCACCTGACGCTAGTGTTCCCGCGCATCTCAAGTCTACTATTCAAAGATTTGAGCCAGCTGGTGACAGGGCAATAACGCTGGAGACACACATGAGGTCTGCTATCTCTTCATAGTGAATGATTTAATAGAATCAACAATAATTTGCAATTGAATAATCACATTTTCTCGAATTTAAAGCTTATTTTCAATTTTAGGTGAAAATGTTACTGAACATCAATTGTAGAGATTTTCATGCTCAATTTACTCCACTTGATTTTTTTCGTTTAAATTGTATCTGAAGCCTGATAATTGGGAATCTATCTGCATTGATGGGGCGAAGCTCCTGAAATTTCTACAGATATGGGACTTGTGGCAGTTGATAGAGCTTATCGATGACTATTTTAGGTATGAATTTGATCAAAATCGTTGGAGCCGTTTTCGAGAAAATTGCAAAAAACCCGGTTTTTGACAACATTTTCGCCATTTTAGCAGCCATTTTGAATTGCATCAGATCAAAATTGTTCGTGTCGGATACTTATATCGTAAGGACCTTAAGTTCCAAATTTCAAGTCATTCCGTTAATTGGGAGATGAGATATCGTGTACACAGACGCACATACACACACATACACACTTATACACACACACACACCACACACACACACACACACACACACACACACACACACACACAACACACACACACACACACCACACACACACACACACACCACACACACACACACACACACACACACACCACACACACACACACACACACACACACACACCACACACACACACACACCACACACACACACACACACACACACACACACACACACACACACACACACACACACACACACACACACACACATACAGACCAATACCCAAAAACCACTTTTTTGGACTCAGGGGACCTTGAAACTTATAGAAATTTAGAAATTGGGGTACCTTATTTTTTTCGGAAAGCAATACTTTCCTTACCTATGGTAATAGGGCAAGGAAAGTAAAATGATAATTTGCCAAGTTATGTTCAATCTAATAAAATTTATAAGACTACAAAAACCCGAACGTCCAAAAATCGACGTGTGTGTAATTAGACTTATGAATGTGATAAATGTTATTGTATGCTATTGGGTGTAATAAATAATTTTGAAATTTATGTATATTAATATGTTTATTAATATTGAAGCAAGTAAACTTTTACTGACTGACAGGATGATTCCAAATCAAATTGTATTCATTTTTGCCAATATTTATCATAAAAATGGACAGAATCCAAAAAATTGACAAAATTTCTGAGTTCTCAATCAATTACGGCAATTTGTTGCCAGTTTCTTAAAAAGAACAGCAAAATGTTGTCGTCGATTTGTGGAAGTCCTTGTTTCCAACAAAACGTTTATTTTCCACTCAGTGTGGGAAGCAGTGAGAAATTTCCCAAAACATTTCCTCCACGTCGACTACGCTTTCTGGGGAAAAATTGAAAACTTTTGCTGTTCTACATTATTTTTTGAGAACAGCAACTTTATGTTTCTACAAACATGTATAGTTTACCCTCTTCACAGTACAGTATTATTAGAAGTGGAACATTTTATGAATCCGCTTGGAAAGAAGACCTATTATAATGAAAGAAAGTATATAATACATGACTAATATGTTGAATGAAAAAGACTAAGAAATTGTCAAAAAACCACTGATCTATTGATAATTAGAAAGACCGGTTCCAGTTATTACACCATTGTCAATCTCTGATAAACTGGAGTTTTTTTACTCCGATAAACTGGATAAAACTCCGGTAAACTGGAGTTTATCAGAGATTGACAATGGTGTAATAACCGAAACCGGTCTTTCTAATTATCAATAAATCAGTGGTTTTTTGACAACTTCTTAGTCTTTTTCATTCAATATGAATAATTACCACAATATCAACTTCTCAACTACACAAAAAGTGACTAATATGTACCAACTAATGACTATATGACTAATATAAACGTGACTGGTGATAAATGGTGAATAGTATGTAACGAAATTCAGGAAACTTATTTCATTAACTAACCAACACAAACACAATCACACGTACATAGAATGCACATGAAATCGACAGTCTCAGATTGCTGGAATAGCTGTTACAGTCAAGAGAGATCCCATCCCACAGTGGAACATCACTTGCATACAAAGTGTATCTCGCACGACATAGTTCTCAGACAGACGTCAACGGGTAGGAGAGACAAAGGACATGCTATAATCTAGTTGTTAGTGCTGAAGGCTGAGGTACACGACCGTTCGAGTTACATACCTTAGTTAGGAGAGTCACTGAGGTCAAAGGGGCTGAGAGCTTGTACCGCACTACTCAGACCATATTACGTCTTCAGAGGAGGGAATTGTCTTATTAGTGTAATTGGAAACTGTTGAGCTCTGCATCTCGTTACCATGTAATGGATTAATTGTAGCCCACATTAGGGCTTGATTCGACTCTATCCGAAGTTACTCATACTTATTTGCGATGTCGTATAGAAGTTTGGTCAATGAGTGATTTTTCTTAAGCGAACAGTATTGTATTCAATGATCTGTAATATCATTTGTATAATGGAATTTGTCATGTAAGTGATATCATTGAATAAAACTTGACTTGATTTGATTTGATTCGATTGACCTTAATGTCAATCAAAATAAGGAAATTCTATTAAACTATCGTTCCTCACTTCGTGATGTGCGCGAGCTGCCAGTAACAGAGTTTGAAGCTGATGTGAAAAGTGTGATTTGAGAAAACAATATTAGAGAATCAATGAGAACTCTGTTCTTCTTGTTCTGGTGTACTGATAATTATTATCATTCATTACTTATTCCATCCATACAATGAATTAAACATTATTTTCTTCTCAAATATTTTTCAAACTCCACGAATTTCAGTACGACAGATAGTTACAAAATTTCAAATATAATAATTATAATACCAAGCATCCCAAATTCTATGGTGTCATAATGTTCTAAATCCTGTTATTTGAGGAGAAGAGAGACGCTCCATTCCTTTGTTGAACCTTGGTAAATATTATTGGAGAAGATTACATCCGTATTATCAACAAGCCTGGTAGGAAATTATGTGGCTCTGTTGGTTTACAGAGACAGTACCTATGTCATTTTGCTTTGTGAAAAGGGTTGAAATGGCTTTGAGGTATAACGTCCGATTGTCAATGAGAGGTGCTATTACAATATTATTCAATGAGGATTATTTGTTACTGTTTGATTATAAGAAATTATACAAGCGGTTTTACTCTAGCCTTATTTTATGAAGATACAATGATATGAGTTGCAAAATTCATTTTTCCTCTACCTACTGACTAAAGTACTTAATTTAATCCCTGGAACATATTACTAAAGTGTCACTTTTCTACTCTCGGTACCAAAAAAACAGAAAAGCTCCCCTAGGGAGGGAAAGTAACTCCATTTAAATAACACGAGGAGTATCTCTATTTTAAAAACTTACATTGGAAATAGGTTAGGAGGTCTAACTCAGGAAGAATAATAGAGTAGTCACTGAGCAACTAAATTAAATACTGTCACGGTGAGATTCGCCAAACATACTTGATAAGCAACTTTCTATACTAATAAGCTAAAAATTACACTACCCACCTTTATTGGCTGTTGAAATAACAACAAAATCTATGATATATTCATTTATCAAGATCCAGATCCACAAACAGTTGTAAATGGTTTTCAACTAACCTAAAACAGCATAATAAATGTTTGTTTACAATAAGGGTTAGTTTCTCGATGCAACTGAGCCGGCTACCTTATCAGTCAGCTGATAACCGGCATGTCTGTTTCTGGTTGTTGACTGCTTGCTTCAATTTTCAATTTTATTATATTGTTTATTGTACACTCTGACCTGCTGAAGAATCTGCTCATTGTTCCCTTATATTTGTTTTTGCTTGTTTTCTCGTTTTTATTTGTAAAATTATTTATTTATTCTATATGGCACACCTGAGCACATTTACTTCATTTGTAGCCATCCTATTAGTAGATTTGTTTTTCTGACCAGTGATTGGTCATTAACTGGTCATGTGACCTTTTCTTCCCCAAACCTAGCTTCTCAATTTCTGAGAAGGAGGAGAGAGAGAGATTAACTGAGCATTCCAATGGAAAGTCGTTTGTAACTCCTATTTGTTATTTTTTGTCGTTTTTTTTAAATGTTTCATTGTTAAATTTATGTAAGAGTGCTGAATTCAATTAATGTAGAGTTCCCGTAACGTTAAAATTTAATTTGATTACCAAGTCTCAGTAAAAAGGGAGTTATTAAATCGCGAGCCAAATAATGAAGCCTAATATGATGCCATGCAGCCTGACGAAAGATGCCGGCCATGCAGTGAACAAATCTTCATGAGTGAGTGCGCGTATATTATGGACCCATATAAATGTGAGTGATTTATAATATCATTATTTCAAAATCTCTTCGACTCAATTTTTCTTAGACAAACTGGTATATCGATTGTAAAAATTCTGACGTTACACTGTCCAAACTTGAGTCGGGCAACCCTTGGGTGAAAGCACTACATGCTCATCCTTAATAAATTTATAAACTTGAAAGAACTTTTTAAAATTCAAATTATATTGTTTATGGGCTTAACCCTTCATTATCAAATTCATTTAATACTTATTGAACCAACAATATTCTTATATGATTTAGTAAATTTAATAAATGCAACTTGTCATCACATGTTGTTCCTTAGTGACCCTGTGTTCGACCTTGCTTATAGCTTATTTATTTTCTAATATCATATTCATTCCAGAGGCTAATAGTAACCCATCATCGAGTTACTTGATCTTGAGAAAAAATAGTACAATTAATCCTTTGATTAATTGTCAGGAAAATAATCTAGTATACTCTAGACATTTTTCCCTATTTCGTGTGACAAGGGTACTTCCCAAAACAGGAATTAACCCTCAGATAAGTGCCGTCACCGACAGGAGACTGGTATAACCCTCACAATACCTTAACCAGAAATTTGATTAACATATGAAATATATGTTGGTATGCTAAAATTACCGAACTTCGATGTATAAACATTGCATTAATGTTTATTATTTGACATGCAGTCAATTATTCATGAAATAAACTATTCAGTTCTTTACTCACTGACTATATCTATATACTATTCTTGAAACCCGAATGTATTCCAGTCAATAAGTGAACTAGATTGTTTATTCCATCAATAGTTGACTGCATGTCATGTTCTTCATTCATATTTTCACAAATTCTTATTATTTGAATGTTTGGGAAGATTCACTTGAATAGACTCAATACAATCATGATAACTTGAACAATATTCAAAGTTGAATGTTGAATGCTCACCTTTGTACATAGAATACATTACGAAAATGAATAATGTGGTGATGAATCCATCAGGCTTAATGGGAAGGTAAAGGTCAAGCTAGCAAACAATAGACTTCATGAAAATATGACAATGGCACAGGATGATTAATATGACGTCATGAGAAATCGGGAGAGACAAGCAGCGAAAGCGAACCATGTGATGAAGATTGATGGCGAATCACGCCTATCTTGATATTTCATCAATTATTATTCTCGTGTAACTTGCTTGACACTTCCACAACAACAGTGAAAGAATTATACAATTAAGGCGTTTAGGCATAACGAACAACAACAAATTTGAATGATTAAGACTTTAAAACCTTTCTAAAACTCTGGAAACGATTGTATTGGGAACAAACTTTATATGTTCCCAATTGCGAACATAGTTCTGTTTACTTGATTCATTATTTCTCGTTTTTAATTCCCTACTTAATTCGATTATTCTCTTCATCATGTTTTATTTGAGTTCCATTAGTATACAACAGAAAACATAAGCCTTGAATTTGTGATCAGGATATGAACAGTCCGTGAAAGGGTTATTATAGAGTTATTTAACAGGAACTAATCATAATTGAGGTCAAATTTTAGAAAATAATCATGAATTATAAATGATAATCGTGATTTTCTATCTGTCCAATCGGTAATCAATACACAGAACAGAGTTGAAAAATGTCTCTGTCATTCATTGAAGTTCATATTTCTAAGGAAGGACATGTATATTTTCAACAGAAATTCAAATAGCTCAATATTATATCGTTACAAGTAGTAATTGAGTAGAATTGTTTCTAATTAATTCATTAATGATATTTAAGCTATCTAAATTTATAGTCTCTATGTTTATTCTGGACTAAAATTGTACAAATGAAATTCTAACCTTATCTTGGGTTGTATCATCACCTACAAACTTGAGAGAAAAATAGCACAAGGGCTTCCTTATTATTTTATCTACCACTGTTATTACATTAGTGTCATTTGTATAATAAATAAAAATGTTATGTTTAATTGCAGTTTAACATGAATAATTCCAATTCATCCGCCTCTCCTCACAACAGTGGACTTTCTCACGACTGATAACTAGTTGTGGCTACTGAGAAAGCGACCATTGAACAAGACTGGCACAGTTTGCTAACTTGAATTACTGCGCTATGAGCCGGGGCGCTTGTATTAGTTTTCCTGTTTTCTCCAGACTGGCACAAAATGAAACAAGGGTTGGTTCGCTGCTCTTGTTGGTGAGAGAATGAAAAGGAGGTTGAGGGGTATGATAGTGGAACAGTAGTGAGGGGATAAAGAGTGGGTTGTGTGGGGAAGGGGTTGAGAATTGGGACCAGCCACAGGTGCTTTTAGTTCGAGCGAGTTGGATAGATCCGGCAAAGGCTATAATCCCTAGAATAATAGCATTCCTGTTCTCCTTCCAATTCCATTCAGTTCATCAAATCCCATTAACGTTGTACGCTCTCCGATCTTCCTTCCAATTCCTTATTTTCATCACTGTGTCCTTTTGCTCTTGAATGATATTGATTCTCAGTTACCGAAGGAATGGGGTTGACTGGTTCTGCGGGTCACCACTTTCTTTCAACACAGTTGAGGTGTTCCATTGAAAGGACAGAATCTGAATGGAATTGGCTCAACATTTGCATTTAAATGGTCACGTGACACTGATGATGCTCGAGCTCCAGCGTTCAAAAGTACAGTGCGATAGCTCAGTTGTTGAAGGGCTCAACGTCACGTCATTATTGCGATGCACGAGAAATTTATTGCCAGCCATAAACCTGGCAGCTGAGTGCTATGCTATGTAGTGGTCATATATTTTACTGCGAGCATGTATCATTCAGAGCCTGCAAATGCCTATGGATCTTCAATGAATGTCGACAATAATATTGGTAAGCTGAGTCTCATAACCACTTTTATTATTAATCAAATCAATGGAAAATCAGCACAAAAAAGAACTGAGAGATGACAGCATGATGAAGTATTAAAGTATTTGTGCGATAATATGCAAACAGCAGAACTCTCCAATGATTGAAATTTGGGAAAACCTGAATTCAAATTTCCGAGCTCTACATAATTTAACGATTCATCCTAAGACATGAACGTCATCATCTCATAATTCACCCTCGCAAAAAACCATTCACAATGTGCAAAGACCTTGAAGATTGTGACAAATATATTGGATGATGGGCGATCGACGCCTTCACCATATGTAACAAATAAAAGAATAAAGAGAAATGACCAGTCTAACGAAAAGATTATAAGTGTTTTGTTATGTGTTATTTCATCATCTATTTATGTTCTTCACATTAATGTGATTTATTCAAATAATCAATTCGTTAGTAGGCCTACTGATCGATTGTATTCTTCTTAGTGGTTAGTGCCTCTACTCGATGTTTGGTAAAGCACACTACCAAAAATTATAGGATCTTTAAATTTGTGGATAATTGAATGAATTAATCCCCAGATTCCTCCAAATCGTATGGGTTTCGATCAATTCATTCAATTACCTCACAGGAGCAGGAACGCCTCCACCAGTCTTTTTTTTTATATTAAGAAAAAAAACACAAAAACTTGGAAATTTTGATAATAAAAATTTTGACTCACACAAGGTGTTTGAATTTTTGAAATAGGATGAAAGTAGAAGAAGTAAGAATTGGAAAAGTAATTTAGTTTTTATTGACACAAAGTTCTTATCAATTTTGAACAATATTTAAAAAGATACAAAAGGTTGAAAATCGGTAATACGGATGATTAAACAAACAAATCTTATTTTAAACAATTACGCCCTTTCTTATGAAACCGTTGGCTTATATTTAATTATCTAAAATGAAATTGATTTTATTTAAGAATTTAAATTTATTAAAAAAAAATATGTTGAGGAAAACGTTCTATTATTGTTGTTATTATTATTATTATTATTATTATATTATTATTATTATTATTATTATTATTATTATTATTATTATTATTATTATTATTTGAGATATTACTGTTTAAAAGGATGACAATGAATTTTGAAAGAAAATTAAAGAAAAAGAAACTTACAGAAAATATGGAACTGACTCTCCTGGGTAAACCTGGACTCGTGGTCGATACCGCAGTTGAACGAGAAGCGAGTGGTCTTTTTAGGAATAGAAATTTTGACAGCGCAACTGCTGAGTTGTATTAAGTTCTTAGCCAATGGCGTGGAAGCTTTGCTAAGACATTTTTATTGAATAGAACGTTTTCCTCTCTTGCTCTGCAGTTTAAGATGAAAATGAATTTGTTTAAATTATACTATATTTTATAACATTTAAAATAATTGAAAGTACTGTATTTTATTTAAAAAAAAATATAATTAAATTATTTTTGAGACACGGTTCTGTCACTATCGTGACAAGATGCATAGACTCACATGCAGCGCTAGTGTCGTACTTGGAATTGAAATCGACCATTGAGGGGGCAACCTATAAGATTATCATATACCATCAAACCAATGCCTTTGTAATCTATAATATTAGAAATATATTATGTATAATATCTCGTGCTAAAATACCCCAATGGCGTCCTTCAATTTCAAGTGAGAGCTATCAATGGGAAGGCATAGGCATTGTGGGTCTATATCTCTTTAAGGTCTTTGACAATGTGTATCAATTTTATACTATATATCCCTGTTTTAGGGGACATGTGTGCCAATTTAATATTTTATGTATAATATCTCGTGCTAAAATACCCCAATGGCGGCCTTCAATTTCAAGTAAGAGCTATCAATGGGAAGGCATAGGCATGTGAGTCTATATATCTTTAAGGTCTTTGACAATGTGTATCAATTTTATACTATATATCCCTGTTTTAGGGGACATGTGTGCCAATTTAATATTTTATTTTAAAACCACATGCTCCGAATAGCTCTGTTCATGAGTCCTGTTAATAGGTTATATTTTAATCAAAAATAATAATTTATAAATTTTCGCACTTCCCATTACCCAATGCCTTTGTAATCTATAATATTAGAAATATATTATGTATAATATCTCGTGCTAAAATACCCCAATGGCGTCCTTCAATTTCAAGTGAGAGCTATCAATGGGAAGGCATAGGCATTGTGGGTCTATATCTCTTTAAGGTCTTTGACAATGTGTATCAATTTTATACTATATATCCTGTTTTAGGGGACATGTGTGCCAATTTAATATTTTATGTATAATATCTCGTGCTAAAATACCCCAATGGCGGCCTTCAATTTCAAGTAAGAGCTATCAATGGGAAGGCATAGGCATTGTGAGTCTATATATCTTTAAGGTCTTTGACAATGTGTATCAATTTTATACTATATATCCCTGTTTTAGGGGACATGTATGACAATTTATTATTTTATTTTAAAAACACATGCTCCGAATAGCTTTATTCATGAGTCCTGTTAATAGGTTATATTTTAATCAAAAATAATAATTTATAAATTTTCGCACTTCCCATTACCCAATGCCTTTGTAATCTATAATATTAGAAATATATTATGTATAATATCTCGTGCTAAAATACCCCAATGGCGTCCTTCAATTTCAAGTGAGAGCTATCAATGGGAAGGCATAGGCATTGTGGGTCTATATCTCTTTAAGGTCTTTGACAATGTGTATCAATTTTATACTATATATCCCTGTTTTAGGGGACATGTGTGCCAATTTAATATTTTATGTATAATATCTCGTGCTAAAATACCCCAATGGCGGCCTTCAATTTCAAGTAAGAGCTATCAATGGGAAGGCATAGGCATTGTGAGTCTATATATCTTTAAGGTCTTTGACAATGTGTATCAATTTTATACTATATATCCCTGTTTTAGGGGACATGTATGACAATTTATTATTTTATTTTAAAAACACATGCTCCGAATAGCTTTATTCATGAGTCCTGTTAATAGGTTATATTTTAATCAAAAATAATAATTTATAAATTTTCGCACTTCCCATTACCCAATGCCTTTGTAATCTATAATATTAGAAATATATTATGTATAATATCTCGTGCTAAAATACCCCAATGGCGGCCTTCAATTTCAAGTGAGAGCTATCAATGGGAAGGCATAGGCATTGTGGGTCTATATCTCTTTAAGGTCTTTGACAATGTGTATCAATTTTATACTATATATCCCTGTTTTAGGGGACATGTGTGCCAATTTAATATTTTATGTATAATATCTCGTGCTAAAATACCCCAATGGCGGCCTTCAATTTCAAGTAAGAGCTATCAATGGGAAGGCATAGGCATTGTGAGTCTATATATTGTCACGTTATTCTTTATATTAAAATAACGATTAGCCTCCTGCTTGGCATCAGTCGGTAAAGCATGAGATTTAATATAATTAGGGCGTGGTTTTCTAATAGTATTCAGTCTTAAAAAATCGTGATAGGCCTAGATATGGGCTTCTCCAATAACTCTTGTAATTCAATAATAATAAATATATATATATAAATGATACTTATACTATAGAGATGAGGAATATAAAATAAATTGCACACCATGAAAATTTTACACATATATTACACAAATAATGCAAAGATCAGTCGAGGCAAAAAATATATATAGAGCGATAAAAAAATATATTATAAAAATAGAACAATATTTGAAATCAATAAAAATATCACAGGCTAACTTTATATTCTAGATTTATGGCACGAATCATTACCATGTGCCTTTATCTTGAAATCATATGCATTCTTTGGCATGTAGCTGTGACATGTACTTGCTAATACTTGTCGGCTTGGATAATTCAATCAAAAATATGTGCTCTAAGATCAGCTTGATAAATTAGCCACTAATAATCCAAATATATCTATATATTAAAATCTCTAGTATTTAGTAGATTTATTTGTATCGAATATATATTTTTATCTCAGGGTGCAAGATTCGGCACCTGACGGAATAGGTAGAGCCATTCATCTAGTGAATTAGAACTATGATAAATTATCGCAAATTGTATTGCAAAAATTAAATATTGTATGCATACGTTTGATAGCCTAGATTTCGTACTCCTTTGATTAAATAGAAATTTCTAAAATATTGATCTATATATTTTTCTTTCAATTAGATACCTTTAATACTAATTTTTACTTGCGCAAGTATTACTCTTATTAACTTCTCAATTTATAATAACCCTTTCGGCGAGCTAGCTTTGATCATCAGATTATTTCGAAGCACTAGGGCGCCCATCACTAAATTCAAATTTAAATCACTCACGTGTCGAAAATCTTCTTGTAAGCCGCCGATGTCGATCCAACTCCATGCGGTCCGGGAATATGGTAGCCGGAATCGTCTCCTCCAGGGGTTTATAAATTTAATAAAGAATGAAAAATGACTTCTGCTTCACAATAGCATCACGAAGTCTTTTAAGAAATTTAATAATTTACTTTAACTTTAACTTTTTACAAAATTATTAATAAGGTACTTCGCTCTAAATTATTTGGGGTCCTCTTATGGTGGCATCTGGCTGGCGAGTCTGGTTCTTCCTTCTCAAGTTTTACAGATCCTCTTTCCGACTTTCAAATTAGCATAAAATTTAAATATCTCAATCCTCCGCCATTAAATTCAAATAGATCTTACAAAAAATGCCAAAATATTGCTTAGATTATATGATTAATAATTTCTTTGCATTCGAGCCATATAGATAACATAGATTACACAAATTTTTACACAAAATCTACTACAATTATATAAATATATATAAATATTTTTGAATCGGCCCACAGTTGCCGCCTATTAGCTGCCGTTTTACTATTGGTGCATGCAAATTTTATTAGGTATTCATGCGCCTGGTAACTCTTATTTCCTGAATACATTAAATTATTTTTATTTGGTTTTTTATTTATGCTCTTTGCATGCTAGTTAATATTATATATATTAATATTAATTCCATGCTAACTAATAATTAGCCACGTGGACGGGTGTTTTTTCACATTGCACACCATCCGAATGCAATAAAGCTCTGCCAAGGGGTTTTGGTCAGATTCTACGTTCTTCGGTTTGATCGATCTCTAGGTCACCGATCTGTGAATACATCTACCTAACCTCAATCTTCAAATATTTTATAAATAATATATTTATGAGTAGTAAACTTTCTTCAAATCCTTTTTAAGTTCTTGTACCATTTAGCCAGAACAAGCTGATGCTATCTTATCTTGATTATTATCTGCTTGGCGATATTAGCCAATTACTTTATTTTTAGACCTATTATTATTTCTGTTAGGGCTTTTTATCTACCCAATTTGATACCTTTACACACGCCCCTGGGTTTGAATTCAAAATATTTGAGAATCACAATGTTTTTAATGAAAACCCACCCTTCAAATACACTGATATACACTATACTTTATTTATAAATTATACTCTCCTACTTCTATCACATTTCGCAGTCATATTTGCTGCATCTCCTTTATACCTTTATCAAAACAATAACAAATTCTCCTCCTCAACACACATAAAAATATCATAAATATAAACTTCTAAACGCACTCCTCCTGACACCATTTACAACACAGTAATTTTTGAATTCGCCGCTTGCAGGGCTGCCAACTTAACTACACACATTTCATAATTCTCATAAATGATTCCTTTTAGACAATAATTTCGATTCATAAACTTCTGGGCTTATATCTTATAGTATTTCTTAGGTCTTAATATAAATAATTTTCTATACATCAGGTACAATACTTTCTTTTGCTAATGGCTCTTTGGTTTTGGTAATTGGTATTCACTTTAAATCTTTTCAGGTAACAAACGTGGCATAATTAAAAGTAATAAATATAAAAACATATAAATAAATATCGACATTAATAAATATAATAAATAACAATAATAAATAACTCTTTGGGTACAGTAATTCTTTTTATAAACATATGTTCAACAGATATTACATTCATTTGATTTGGGCGGCTTTGGTCAGCTGTTCGCTGTTCTACAATTCATAGTGTTTCATGTTACATCAGAATTTGCTATCGACTTTCATAACTAACCTAACTGCTCGATTTTTTCTCTTAAAAAGGTAATTAACAAATTTTAATTTTATTATCCCCGCTTGTGTCCTTTTTTATCTGATGTATATAATTTAATTACATATTTAAAAATTGTTCTTTTCTTTATTACAGGCTTCTAACGGCTGGAAGGAGTTAAAACATTGGATTGTTGCCACGAGGTCCTATACCAATTTTAAATTTATTAAGGAAGGTTAGTAATTGGCTTGATAGTGTTGTTTTCCTTTGACTTCTTATCATATTTATTTCAAATTCTGTGATATGGCTTAATATTGGCTACATTTTCCCACCAAACAATGTGCGTGTTCTCACTCTCTTGTAACTGAACTGTGTTATGCTGCGATATGGCTACTATAGTGAATGGCCCTGAATAAATTAAAAAGAATTTGCGAGTTACTTTTTCTAAAGCATTTGATAACCTGTGGCTCTTTACTAAAACTTCATCTCCAATGTTATATGAAAATATTTTATAGGCTCGGTCGTGGAATCTCTTTCTGCTATCTGCCTTCTGCTCTAGCTTTAACCTTACCAGATGATGGATATTGGGGTTTGTTAACTTACTCACTTCTGATCTTGGAAAATCAATTAATTTTTCGATAATTGTATTATTCCTTTTACCGAATATGATCTCATAAGGCGTACGACCGGTGCTTTCATTTAGGCTATTATTATAGCATTCTTCTAAAATGGTATATACCTAACCCATTGTTGATGTTTTTCATTACAGTACGTCCGCATAAAACGAGAGATTTCTGCCATACGTCGCTCCACTGGGTTAGCGCTGGGGCTGTAAAGAGATGTCCTCGACCATTTAATATTAGCCAGGTGAAGTATTTCTTTCCACTGCTTGCTACAAAAATAGGTTGCGTTGTCTGATAGTACTCGTTTGGGCTTTCCTACTTCACTTGTCCATCTTTCCGTTATGCATCGGGCCAAAACTTCTCCGGTCAATTTGCCTATGGGAAATAGCATGGTATATTTTGAAAAAACACATGTAAGAACGAATATGTATTTTTTTCCGTATTGCGCCATGGGCAATGGACCATATATATCCGCTGATATCAATTCCAATGGTGCGCTGGGGAGAATGGGATTCATTTCACCTCTGATATGGTATCGCGGGTATTTGGCTTTCTGGCATATATCGCAAGCTTTCACTATTTTGGCCACTTTTTTGTGCATGCTTTTAAAATAACAGCTTTCTTTTAGTAGGTGGAGGGTCTTCGTAGTTCCAAAATGTCCAATGCGTTCGTGAGCTTCTTTTATCAAATCTGTTTCCATATTAGCGGGGATAATTAGGCGCCAGTCGTAAGTATTTTTAGCCGGTCGGTGGAACATAAATCCTTTGTAGCGGGTATACTGTCGCAGGTAGTCGGGCGGTTCGGCAGCTCCTTCTTCCATCAGTTCACGATCCGGGACAGTCTTGGGTCTTCATATTGGGCGATACGGATTCTTTCAGGTGTTAACATGGCGGTATGAATTCGTGGTTGGATATTGGGAGGATACGGTATGCTTTCTCCACTTTTTACGGCAAAACATCTTAGATTGGTATCTTGACAATATGTAGCGTCTATTTCTCTGGATAGAAAGTCGGCTCTTGACGGTGCTCGGTCCTTCGTTGTTAGGCTTAATACCTCCATACACTCCATAGCATTTTCCATTTCGTGGATACCCCACTCCCTCGGCACGCCTTCCATGTAGTGAGCGAAATGTACCTCAGCGATTCCTTCAGTACGTTTCTTCAGATCAAGGGGAACTATGACTTCGTATGCTTCGGTTTCGGTAAATGCATGAAATTTCGAGGTTTGGAAATTTAAACAGGCCTGGAAGTGTTGTAGAAAATCTGTACCTATTATTATGTGCGGACCGGAAACAGGTAATACAAGAAATGTATATGCGAATCGTTGTTGTTGAAGATTTATTTCCAGTAAACATTGAGTAGTTATATGTATTCGCCGTCCTGGACTGATACCTGATACATATACGTTGGTTAACGGTAGAGTAGCTAATTTTGTTTTTTCTTTCAGACGTTGGAATAAGTCTGTTTGTATGAGGCTACATTGTGAACCACTATCTACTAATGCTTGAACCTTCATTCCATATATTTCTATATCGATATACGCTTGCATTTGTATATCCGGTAGCATGCTTTCTTTTTCCGTTTCTTCTAACAAAGTCTCCGGTAGATCATTTCTGAATGTGGTGTATGATGTTGAGATGTCTTGTTTTTCTTGGTTTGTTTCACTTGAGTTTGTGCTTGCTGTATCGGGGGTATCATATAGTCATGGTTTATTAGCTGTAGTTTTCTGTATGTCTGGTGGCGGGTCGTTGGGTGTTGGGTTCCGGTTTTTTTGTTGATTCAAACCTATTGCATGTGCTAGTGTATAGTTTGTACTTACTTGTTGAGGTGGTGGTTTATAATTTCTGTTGTAACTGTTTTGTGTATTATTATTATGTGAGTTTAATCGATCACGGCCATCATAGTGATTCCTACGGTTGCTCTGCTGGGCATAGTGGTTGGTTGTACGATTTTGAAATTTTTCATTATTCCAATTACCATTTTGCCTGTGCTCATAGCGGCGTTCAAATTGGGGAGCAGATCGGTAGCGATCATATGATGCCGGTTCATATTTTTTGGCTGTTATGCGGATTAAATTTTGAATTATGCTGATTTGATGCGTACCTTTGGTCTGAGCGGTGGGTTGATATGGCCATTGCAGACTGTATGCCATATAAATGATTAATCAGCTGCTTACAATCAGTAATGGGTTGTGTGGCGAGTGCCATTCTAACTTGATACGGTAGCTTCTTTAAAATAATGCTTGCTAACGCCGATTCATTAATGGGCTCGCTCAGTTGAGAATTTTTAAACTGTATGGCAGTGACGAAAGTGGTACATGCACCGTCTAATTTAGGGTTGAAATCGCATGATATGATGTCCGCTAGCACGTCCAACTGTTTACTTCTGCTCCAATACTGTTCCAGGAAGACAGCGACAAACTCATCCAATGATGTAAACTCATGGGCTCTACTCCGAAAAAACATCAGGGGTTCGCCAATCAATAAATTAGTCAAACGGAGACGCCAAAAATTCCAAGAGGTAGGTGCAAGAGTTTGTACTAATTTTATCTGATCAATGAATGGTTGAGGTTGCAAATGGCGATCAGTGTTATCAAATTTTCCTAGTCCTTGTAATATACTATGTACGTTGAGGTTGTCTGTTTGAATTCCTTGAGGTTGTTGTTGAATATGATTTTCCAATGCTATTATTTTTCCTGTGTGATCTGCCATTGACTATTATGTGTAATTTTATTTGCGTTTATTTCTTGATTTAGTTGAGTCAGAGTGGATTTCTGAATTAGTAGAGTTCCATTTAAAGCTTACAGGTTTCAGTGTTTTGATTGATGCTACCTTGCAGTTGGTTCATTTTTGTGGACATATTAATCTGTTTGTTTTGTATTTCTTTAATATTGTTAATATTTTTGTCAACTGTAGTTGTTAAGTTTTGATTGGCAACGGTAATTTGTTTGTGGATTTCTTGGTGGCAATCGGCCTTAATGTTATTTGTTATATCCTGAATAGGTGTAGTGATTTGTGTATTTAAGTTGTCTATCCTTTCATTGAGTTCACATGTAACCGTATCTAACCTTTCCGATAATCCTGCCGTAACTTTATCTTGACTTTCTTTTTGTATGGTTATCATTGCTTTTAACTCTTCCCTATGACTCTCTACTTTAGTTTCAATATTATCCAACCGTTGTTCTACTGATTTTATAGCGCCTGTGGTCTCTTTCATGCCCTGTTCCACTGTCTGTTTATTTTCCTCTTTTACTGTAGCAATCTCCTTTTTAATTTCCTGCATCATACTATCCATTGTTTTTTGTAACATAATGTTGAAAGTGCTACTCGTTTGTTCCATTATTACCTTTTGAAGCGGATCTAGTTCTGTGGTTGAAAACATACTCTGTTTGCCTAGGTGTGACTCGGCCTCCGGCGATGCGGGTTCTGCAGACTGCTCCTCGCCCCCTTCAAAATTGATCTCTACTATCCGTTGATTCAATGGTGTGTCAGCGGCGTCGATTCGAGTGGAGGATAGAGGTTGCAGACCTGGTGGATCGAAAATTATCGACCCGACGCTTCCTGGTTCCCTTTCTCGTGGCGTATTGGCATCTACCGTGGTGGGGTTTGATGTGCTCGGAGTCGACAAAGTGGGATCTGTGCAACCGCCGTACATATATGAAACTTCAGAGTTTGCGGGAGTGTGATTCATTATGTCAAATATGATAAATGCTAATTAAACAGTGATAAAAATGATAAGCGAAAATGCTTAAAAAAGAGACACAACCGGGACTTACAGTGAACAGTGATGTGTAATGTGTTTGGATACTCTTACAACCAGGTATTTATACTTAAGTTTTTTACAATGCTCTAGCGCCCTCAATGTTTTGTTGATTTATTCTTGGCTAGTTTACAGGCTGCGACTTATTTTCCAACCGGCTTAAACACCTAATATATTTTTGACTAGAAAGTAATAGCAGTTAGGCTTATAAAATATAATCTCTCTCTATAAACATGTAATTTTTCACAGTACTAATAGTATAAAATTTTCTTTAAAACATATAATTACTCTCTATTTAAAGCTCTTGTTTCCCCAAAAAGTAATACAAATATTCCTTCGCCAGTTTTCCTCACAACTCGTATAAGTTATCTATAATTTTCACTATGGTTATTGACCTAATTTCAAGTAATTATTCAATGAGCTTGGCTCTCATCATCAGTCCCACGTTGGCACGACATGTCTTTATGTCACGTTATTCTTTATATTAAAATAACGATTAGCCTCCTGCTTGGCATCAGTCGGTAAAGCATGAGATTTAATATAATTAGGGCGTGGTTTTCTAATAGTATTCAGTCTTAAAAAATCGTGATAGGCCTAGATATGGGCTTCTCCATAACTCTTGTAATTCAATAATAATAAATATATATATATAAATGATACTTATACTATAGAGATGAGGAATATAAAATAAATTGCACACCATGAAAATTTTACACATATATTACACAAATAATGCAAAGATCAGTCGAGGCAAAAAATATATATAGAGCGATAAAAAAATATATTATAAAAATAGAACAATATTTGAAATCAATAAAAATATCACAGGCTAACTTTATATTCTAGATTTATGGCACGAATCATTACCATGTGCCTTTATCTTGAAATCATATGCATTCTTTGGCATGTAGCTGTGACATGTACTTGCTAATACTTGTCGGCTTGGATAATTCAATCAAAAATATGTGCTCTAAGATCAGCTTGATAAATTAGCCACTAATAATCCAAATATATCTATATATTAAAATCTCTAGTATTTAGTAGATTTATTTGTATCGAATATATATTTTTATCTCAGGGTGCAAGATTCGGCACCTGACGGAATAGTAGAGCCATTCATCTAGTGAATTAGAACTATGATAAATTATCGCAAATTGTATTGCAAAAATTAAATATTGTATGCATACGTTTGATAGCCTAGATTTCGTACTCCTTTGATTAAATAGAAATTTCTAAAATATTGATCTATATATTTTTCTTTCAATTAGATACCTTTAATACTAATTTTTACTTGCGCAAGTATTACTCTTATTAACTTCTCAATTTATAATAACCCTTTCGGCGAGCTAGCTTTGATCATCAGATTATTTCGAAGCACTAGGGCGCCCATCACTAAATTCAAATTTAAATCACTCACGTGTCGAAAATCTTCTTGTAAGCCGCCGATGTCGATCCACTCCATGCGGTCCGGGAATATGGTAGCCGGAATCGTCTCCTCCAGGGGTTTATAAATTTAATAAAGAATGAAAAATGACTTCTGCTTCACAATAGCATCACGAAGTCTTTTAAGAAATTTAATAATTTACTTTAACTTTAACTTTTTACAAAATTATTAATAAGGTACTTCGCTCTAAATTATTTGGGGTCCTCTTATGGTGGCATCTGGCTGGCGAGTCTGGTTCTTCCTTCTCAAGTTTTACAGATCCTCTTTCCGACTTTCAAATTAGCATAAAATTTAAATATCTCAATCCTCCGCCATTAAATTCAAATAGATCTTACAAAAAATGCCAAAATATTGCTTAGATTATATGATTAATAATTTCTTTGCATTCGAGCCATATAGATAACATAGATTACACAAATTTTTACACAAAATCTACTACAATTATATAAATATATATAAATATTTTTGAATCGGCCCACAGTTGCCGCCTATTAGCTGCCGTTTTACTATTGGTGCATGCAAATTTTATTAGGTATTCATGCGCCTGGTAACTCTTATTTCCTGAATACATTAAATTATTTTATTTGGTTTTTTATTTATGCTCTTTGCATGCTAGTTAATATTATATATATTAATATTAATTCCATGCTAACTAATAATTAGCCACGTGGACGGGTGTTTTTTCACATTGCACACCATCCGAATGCAATAAAGCTCTGCCAAGGGGTTTTGGTCAGATTCTACGTTCTTCGGTTTGATCGATCTCTAGGTCACCGATCTGTGAATACATCTACCTAACCTCAATCTTCAAATATTTTATAAATAATATATTTATGAGTAGTAAACTTTCTTCAAATCCTTTTTAAGTTCTTGTACCATTTAGCCAGAACAAGCTGATGCTATCTTATCTTGATTATATCTGCTTGGCGATATTAGCCAATTACTTTATTTTTAGACCTATTATTATTCTGTTAGGGCTTTTTATCTACCCAAATTTGATACCTTTACAATATCTTTAAGGTCTTTGACAATGTGTATCAATTTTATACTATATATCCCTGTTTTAGGGGACATGTATGACAATTTATTATTTTATTTTAAAACCACATGCTCCGAATAGCTCTGTTCATGAGTCCTGTTAATAGGTTATATTTTAATCAAAAATAATAATTTATAAATTTTCGCACTTCCCATTACCCACGCTTAAGCGAAAAGCTCATGTGGGTATCATACACAATAAAAATAAAATTCGTATAGTCTACTTAATATACGTGCACTAAATATGATTGAAAAACACAGAAAGTGAACCTACATTGGTGGGGAGAACCTTATATGAAACTCCATCTCGCCGTTTGTATCATACTTCGGAGAAGATTGTAGTCTGGCTAGTTGAGGTGAGTTCCCAACAAAATATATTAGGATATTGCTTTCTCTGCTGATCCTCTTTCCAAAAGAATATTTGATTTGGTGAAAAATATGTAACAATTATTCTGTAGAAACTGAAAGGTTTTTCTTAAACTGTTACCGTCCAACGGGTTGCGTAAATTTCCTTCGCCCTACAGATTCTTGATGATGTTTCACAATTCTCAGCGCGACGCGTCGAAGTTCGTGGATTGTGAATTAATTAGCGAGAGTCTGAAATAGTCGCGGAGGCTGATGGGACAGGGTGGGAGGAAGATGCGATAATATGCAAATTACACAGAGCCCCGTGCAACGTGCTCTGCCTATTATTGATATTGCTTCTCCTCGTTACAATATTTAAGCTCATGAACCATGAAGCACAACAAGACTCGTGATACCTCCACTCACATTCAATCTCCTCTATCCCATTAATGAGTTTTCATAGATAAGTCCTACGACTATCCAGCACGTGACTCTCATACAGTATCCGTACTATCTCCTCGTTCTAACAGCAATTTGAAACATAAACAAAGGTTTTAAGATGAGCGTTTCACAACAGTTGTAATCAGGCTCTGCATTGCAGTTCTATCCAAAAAGGAAGATATAAATAAAGACTAGAGGAAATTAGATCATACTGAATTTCCCACCTTCAAGAAAATCCTTATCGTATTGGAGGAGGAAGTTGAATGATTGAGATATTGAATAATTTCCAATCAATGGCAAGGTATTGAATTTGACTAACAAGGTGGCATGATATTGATTCTAAGCATTGATACATCATAATATCATACATCATACATTGATGCATCATAATATCATACATCATACATTGATGCATCATAATATCATACATCATACATTGATGCATCATAATATCATACATCATACATTGATGCATCATATACAGTACATATACAATAATTCTCCATTATTATGATATTATTATTCACTTGCAGTAGCATATAACCCGTGCTCCGCAAGGGGGTCTATTTTAAAACATGACGTAATAAAGTCTTTAAGATTTGAAAATGGGCCTATAACCATCCTTGATTAATAAATTGAGAATCTATATGCTCAATTTCAAGTTAATAAGTTCAGTATTTCAGACGTGAGATGCGTCAAAAATAATCTTTCTGTCCCGTACTTGTATAAGCCAATTCTTTACTTTATTATAGTAAAGATTATTATGTTGACAGGTGCATCCATACGTTACTAGCCTATAGACGAAATGGTTTTACTTAAAAATAAATTAAAAATTTGAATACTTGATAGAAGAAAAATATGTTATGAGTGATGCAAATAATGAGAGTTTCTGGGGTGTTTATCTTTCATCTCATGTTAGCTCTCTATTTCCATGGTTCAACTCCGAATGCCTGGAGGAAATCTGAATTATTCTGAATATTTCATGTTAAATTTATTCTCTGAAAAAGAGTAGATCTGGAAGTTATTTTTGATAGTTTGTTCACATCTAGAGATCAAAATTACTTGATAGAAGATGAATTAAGTAGAGAAGAGTCGGGTTGATCATCGTAGTACAGTGCTCATTAGAGTTTGTATTTTATTCCAAACTTGGGAAAATGAATATTCCAGCTGAGGTGCTTTGTTTGTTTTCTTAAGCAATCGAGTTAATAAGGCTCTGTTTGGAGTTGGAATAATACAGCTTTGCTTACCCACAAGTTTGTACAGTGCGGTGCGTGGATGTTTTGGAGCGAACCCCACGTAAGAAAGTTTGTTGAGTTGTTGCTGGAGGAGAATTGCCTGAAGCAAACGTGAGGGTGGCAATCTCAGCGAAGGCCACTTCACAATTCCTTGGTATTATTGTCGTGTTTGTCTAATTCCAGGTGTAGCTCATGATGAAGATCTCTAGGATGAATTTTGTCAACTTTCATTTAATTGATCTTCGTATACTTGTTGACAGTCATGGGGTGAAACTTGTTGAATGTTTTGAGTGTTAGTTGGATAAATTACAACGAAGAGAGTTCATTGATACAAGGCTCCAATGTTATTTGTCAAAAAACAAATAAGTATCACCAAACATGTGGTTGGTAATCGTATTGTCGCCTCTCTCTCAATATTTTCAGAAGAAAAAACATTTTCTTCATGAGAACATGCTTCAGAAGGAGGAGAAAGACATGAACTTTGTTGGATGAATACGGAGCTGCTCTCATCTTTTAGAAGAAGAAGAAATAAGAAAAAGAAGCTGTGGTCAAAAGTTCCGTACATAGAAAGTGCAAGAGGAGATGGTAGAGAAGAGGAAAGTGGTGGTGAAGGGAATGAAGAAGGAAAGGAAGGGTACAATGAGAGGGGAATAAGAGGGAGTAAATGAGAAGAGTAGATAAGGAACCGATGAGGTGGAAGGAGAATGCGAAAACAACGAGCAAAATGTTTTCTCACATAAATTATGTGAGAGTGAAATTGACGAAGAAGATGATGGCGGAGAAGGAGGTGATGGTGGACAGCTAGCAGAATAGAAAATCATAAAAAACAAGACTGAAGAAGAGAAAACACGTAGAGACAAAAAGGTCGGAGGAATGCAGTGTTGGAGAACAACCAATGTACCTGAAAAAGGAAGAAGAATATAAAATTATTGGAAGAGAATGTTTAAGAAAGAGAAGGTGAGAGAGAATAAGAAGACGAAGAGTGGATGGTGTTGCAGCAAGGTGAGAATGATGGAAAGACAAGACAAGAGAATATGGCATGAAGATGACAGAGAAAATAAGTTTTGAAAGGAGGAGGAAAGAAGAAATGATGAAGGAAAGAAGGATGAGAAGAAATGATGAAGAAGAAGAAGAAGAAGAAGAAGAAGAAGAACAACAACAAGAAGCAGGAGGATGATGAGGAGGAGGAGGAGGAGGAGGAGAAGAAGAAGAAGGATAAGAAGTGTGCCGTGCTTTGAATTTAGAAAGTTAATTTGAATTTAGAATTTAGAAGCACACACAATATAACTTAATAAAGGGATGCTTGATAAACATACCTAGTGCTAGAGAACGGAAACCAGAAATGACAAGAGAGACAACGAAATAGAGAGAAGGTATCAACTATATTGTCACCTCTTACAGTTAAATTCAACAATTAATAAAACAAATTACATCAAGAAAACCAAAATAAATTACTAAATATAAAAGGTTATCTCTGAATAGATAATACGGTAATAACCTACTCGTATGCTCTACATTGAAACGTTTTAGATTGAATCATAAGAAGCTTAAAGGACTCTAATTTTAGAAAGAAGAATTAAAAATCATCATAAATATTCTCAAAAGTTAATCATAAATAACCATACATATGTTAAGAAAAGATCCACATAAAATTCATAAGTTCTTAGAACATTAAATTTAGAACACACTTGGAGACTTTAAAAACACTATCAAAACATTATCAAATATTAATGACCCCCAATAATAACTATTCTGTATCTTTATATCATGAAAGCTGCAAGGACAAACATTCCTCAAGTATCACATCATGGTATACTACCTTAAAAAAAAATATCAAAAAATATATGTCATCAAAAACAATTTAGAAAAGGTTAGGGTCCTTGAAACTTCATTGATCCTTAAACTTTAAGATGAGAATTATTTTAAACATTAATTTAATTAATCAATAAGGGACCTTTAAAAAATTCATGTACTCATTCAACTTTTAGTAGTTTAGAAGATTATAATTACTTATAATTTAAAGAAAACTGAAATTCCAGCTGGATCCTTACAGAGAAATATGGCCTCACTTTTCAATGTAAAGATACAACCGAAAATCTATTACTCAAACCAAATTAATAAAATTAATATCTATCTACCCCAATAATATCTCAAAATTATGATTTAACAAAAGTCTAATTCCGCACGTTTTAATTGATTGATAGTCTGTCGTCACTAAAACCCTTTTGTCACATCCGGAGTTCCTGGGACGTTCGTTTAATTTGGAAAAAAGTTGTTACCTCATAGCTGTTTCTTCAAATTGAATCTAGGCTCGGTGATCGAGCTCTACACGTCCAGATGGACAGGAGACAGCATACCCAAGCTTCTAGGACGGCCATCGATTCAGAGGCGTCTCAGCGGCTTAAACACACGTTCATGAACCCATGAAATGATGGATTCGTACGTTGATCCCCGTACTTACACCGCTGTTAGAATAAAAAAATAAACTAGGATAATACAAATTAACTTAACTTCAGTTATATAAAATCAACCTATATTAGGTTATATAAACTCAAATCCAGATTATACTTAAAAAACATAATAGGCATTACCTACTTCAATCTCTTGATTTAAAAGAATAGAATTTATTTGTAATAAGGTTACGCCCTATACACAAAGCGATGAGTACATAGTATTCCATAATAGGCCTACATAATTCACAATTGATTGAATTACTCATAATAAGGTATTTCGAGTATTGTTGTTAGGTTAGTCCGTTCTCTTACAT